>NW_017537046.1:1835216-1840541 GCF_001853355.1 Bactrocera latifrons
TTTATAATTTTTTTTTATTACTCTCAAAACTATTTGGTTTTCAAAAATTATAGAAAAATAATCACATGTTTTTAGACGCAAACACTTGATTTTCCACGCGCCGCCAAACCGTTTTCAGCCAAGCACTTGATATCACAGCTCCTTATCAAACCACATCGCCCAGCCAACAGCATGGACGCATGCGCACCACTAGCCCACCCGTTGAAACATTTGCAAACAGAAAACAAATGAACAAATTAATTAATTTTTGAATTATTTAAATATTAGTTTAAAGCTATTTTTTATTAAAAATATGTACATTTTATAAATATTTTATTTTTAAGTTATAAACAAGAAGACTTTTTGAAACTGCTTTGAGTGCATAAAACACACATTTATATTATATTATGAATATTTACAAGATTTGTATGTCGCACTTGCGCGGGAGGCGCGACACTGTACGAATATGTGCCGTAGTCTGTAGTGTAGGTTAATAAATGTCAGCAATAAATGCTAGTTAAAGTATAAAAATGAGAATGGAGTGCAGGCGAGCAACACCAAGTGACTGGTTTAGTAAAGTTAATGTGTGTGTGTGCTAAAGAAAATTGTAAGCAAATTATATTGTAATTATAATTTTTATAAAATTAATTTCGCGTACCTCTGACTTAATTCATAAAGCAATTAGTTACATATTTATTTTGTAAATAAATTAAATAAAAATAACACAACAACAACAACACATGTTTCCAGCATTGCAGCGCGCCGACCTCTGACGTCCAACATACTGTACATTTTCCACATACGCCATGCCTGCGCGCTGTTAACACCACCACACACGCATAGACATTTTTGTATTAAATAAATTCGTAATTTGTAAAACAAAGTAAAAACTACAACAATTAATTTAAGCATTTGTAGCATTAAGTGCGCAAGCGTGAGGAGTGTGAGGGGTGCGCTCAACGCCAACACACTCAGTTGAACATTTAGTCAAAATCACAAAGTAAATTTCAAAATACTAGCCATTAAGTTTAGCGCGTCTTTACTAGGTTTCTTTTGTTAAATTTAATTTTACTTTCGTTTGGCCATGTGCTCGTGCGAGGGCGCGCCAGCGTGGGCCGCTTAGTTAAATGCAAACAGACAAGACTTGTGTTGTTGTAGGGACTTCGACTTATCGCAATTAAGTTTTCAAGTAACGGGTTTTTCGTAACGTAATTAAGCTAAATACATACAAACATACATGCACACTATATTATATATGGAGATGTGTAGATCAGCGCCGTCACGCTTCTTTCAAGAATTAGCCGTTAGTTGAAATGCTAGTTTTTAGCTTTTACATACACTTAGCGCATAATTGTAATATAATTTTTTTACACACACACACGCAGACACATAAGAAATTGGTACAATCTTATTTTTAAGTTAGAAATTTCGCTTTTACTTTACTTTAGTTTCGAGAATATTTTTATTTTTAGCGCTTGTTCATGCAATTTGCTACATTAGTTTGTATTTTAATGATTTTTTAGCGCATTTCATACCTATTTTTGTAGCAGCTAGTAAAATACATACATACACTATACAATTTCATGCATATTAACGGTATACTTTTTAAGCATATTATATAGTTATCTTAATTATTGCGCGTGTGTTCACAACATATACATATGTACATACATACATACATACATACATGTATGTATACATACGTACAACTTACCTTATGCATTTTCATAAACTTAATTACGCAATAATTTGTACATACAACTTAAGTGTCACGCAGGTACATTATACACGTACACACACATGCATATGACATGTTGCGTTCATTTTACATACATACATACATACCTATTAGCATTTTTCCATTATTGTGAAATATATGAAAAACATTTTTAAATAAAAAACACAACGGATTTTTTATTTGCACATTCTTAATTTATTTGCATTAATATTTGTTAATTTTATATTTGAAACATTTTTTTTTAGTATAAATTACATTTAATTATACACCATCATAGCAGATAAGGGTCAAAGTTTCAGACAAACAAAACGAATATTTGATAATTGACTTAGTTATATTAATTGAATTAATTATTAATTTAATTGACTTAATTAAGCGCCGTATAAAACGTGCTGGAGCCTACATTTCGCAAGCGGTGCCTAAAAGTATGCAAGACTTAACGCAAGTAGTGAAATAGCACACATGTGTTGCGCAACATGTATCTGGGAATGCCATTGCTAAAAGTGTACTAGTAAAATAACGTTTCCCACAGCGGATATTCATTTGTATTCGGAACGACTTCAAACGCGCATTATCATCAGTCGGTTTTTAATGACTTCTAGGACATAAAATTAATGATCTCAGTCAAAAAACACGAATAATTTTGAACCCTTGAAGAAATGAAAATTTTAACATTCCCAAATTCTTTAAAAAGTATCTACGTCAAATTGATGTACCGTTATCTTTCCAGTGGTATAAAGAAACGTTAACTTTGTGGAGTCAATTAGCTTTATTTATGGGCAATATAAAATATTTGTGCGTCTCTCTGTCTAATAAACAATACAGATGTTGCTAGAAGTTATTTGAATAATTTTTTGAAAAATCAGGAAATTTGATTTTGAGTCACAAATAAAAACACTGCAATCATAAATCTATGATGTAAATAAGGTTATGGTACTTGGGAGAGTGCTTTTAAAAATAAAATATTTTTAAGGGGCACGCTTAGTGTGACAGCCTAAAAAAACAGACGCTCTATTAACCGGACATCTTCATTAACCGTACACACTGGCCAGCTCTAATATTTTTTATATTTATTAAGGACAATATGTTAAGGGTGCAAAAAGGCTGATTCCGCCAATGTCCGCTTGTGGGAGGTTTCACTGTATTCACACGTGTTTTAAGAATACATAGTGAAATTTAAAAAACGAAAACCATCCCCACTGCTGGAGTGATTCCAGCTTTCTCTGTGAATGAAATCAAAATTATAAAAACTTTCGTAAACTAGAAAATATTCTTTGAAGAATGACTTATTGTAAAAAGAATTGAAAATTTACGGCATTTTTTTTTATTTTTTAAAAATCTCCGGAGATTGGAGATAAAAAAAATCAAAAATTGACAAAATGGTGGCAAGTTGAATTTTACCGCAATTTTTGGTCGTTCTTTTCGATTTTTGGTTAGATCAAAGAATTAACAGGTCATTCTAGAATTGTGTGTGTACAAAACATGCAAGGAAAAATTTTATGATGATCGGCTTATTCGTCTTCCAGTTAATACTGCAGCAAATTCCAACCTACTATTTCGAGGAAAACGTGTTTAAAATATTACTATCAGAGCTGAATGAACTGAGCGGCTACACTTTGACGGGCTGTAACTCAAAAACTATTTGAAATAGCGTTTTGAAATTTTAGTAGGTTATTTTTAAAGCTATAAGTTGTCGAAATGTGAAAACAATAAAAATCAATTTTTTATTTTATGAATAAAAAATAAATATTAATTGATTTTTTCAGAATTTCTCAGTAGGTGTGTCCCTTAATCCATAATATCAAATAATTTTTTTATGTTTTATCAACAATTTCTTGATAACATTTTCAGGATTTTGTGTGATTTATAAATTACGTAGTCAGTTACAGACAACCTTGTATAATTGCATCAAATTACAATGCAGAGAATGTTCTCAGAATTTTTATAGGGTATGCTAGTCTAGAAACCCGAACTTCGAGCGGTTTTTGGCGATTGCTAAAAAGACAACATTTGATATTTTTACATAAATTTTTGTAACATTTGTTTATTTATATTTGAATTTTTCATTCATTCAATTATGCGTCCTTGCAGTAGGGTTGAAAGGGGAAGGGAAAAAGGTTGTTTCCTCGTCGCCTTGATTTCTAACCTTGTGTTCACCAGAAAAATAAAATAATGATGGATTCCTGATTAGTATGAATATCACCATCTCAACAACCTGTATAACTGAAAATATTTTTTTTTTCATAAAATGGCGACTAATCAAAAACAAAGGTAGATTTTTTGAATTTTGAAAAAGCCTTTTGGAGGGATATTTTTGAATATCTTGACTAAAGGTATATATGAAAACAAGTTCAAATTGTGAAATTTCGACATTATTTTTCATTAGAACTTAAGTAAACTGATTTTTTTTTTTTCAAAATTTTTAGACAATTTTTTTAATAATTTTCGAGCAGCTCATATAGTACATTATTGGTTCTTTTTTAGTGAAATTATTTGTGAATATCTTAACTAACCTACATATTTCCCAAAAAAAAAATAATTCTTTCAAATTTCAAGACTATCTTTTATTAAAAAAATAATTAAGTTTTTTTCAAAATTTCATGCTTATTTTTTGTTAAATATGTTCGAACAGCTCATATAGATTATGTGATTTTTTTACTTAAACTATTAACGCATCTTCCGTGCGTTCTCATTAAGCGTGCCGCGCCTGTATCGCACACTTGGTGCTTTATCAGTTCTTCGACTAACTATTAGTCACATACATACATACAAGCACACGCAATTTGATGGATGATAATTGCTGCTTTAATGCCGTTAATGAATATCACAATGTAGCAAAAATAAGGCCAAACGAAATTGCACTGGAAATGAAATTTAGCACGTGATTGATTTTGTTGGTATTTTTTTTTTTATTTAATAAGTACCTCTAAGGTAATTTTCATATATAATATTACTCATCTAAATTTTAAGTGCATTTAAATTGTATAAAAATTATGAGAAATGCTTCCAGTTTCCGTTCAAATAAACGTTTCTTCCAATTCGCCGCTTGCAACCAGTCATTTTTTAGGTTAACTATCCAAATTAGCCCAACTTAACTAAATATGTTTATACTAGAATAGGCGGCACAAAGTGTAAATAGGACGCGAAAAGTAAGTTTTTCGTCTTTATATATATAGTATGTATATAGTAAGTAGTTTGAAAATCAGTAAATAATAAAAAGTATATCATCACTGCCAAAATAAATAAACTGACTGATTGCTTTAACTACCATAGTGGAGAGTATTGGTAAGGCAAAAAACCACTTAAGCGAGTAATTACAAATCAAATTATGTTTGATTCTCGCAAAAAGTCATATGAATACATAACAAATAAGAATATGTGTAAATAAATCAATGTAATCATAAATGTTGTCTTGTAGAAATTAATAAGTAGTGCAAGTAATGAATAAAACATACATACATACATGAATATATATATTTTCCAAAGCAATCATATTAAACTTATGAAGTATAAATGTGGCATAAAAATATATAATTATAAATAAGTAAACTCTTATACCCAGATATCGATGTTGCAACTTACATAACAAATTATGCTTATTAAAAATT
>NW_017537046.1:1842408-1843760 GCF_001853355.1 Bactrocera latifrons
TTTTAAAGCGAAACTCGCTTTTTCTTATAATTTGAAACAAAAAAATATTTGAAAGGTATAAAATATAAAATTTTATGGGATATAATGCGTAAAATTTATTTTAAAAAAATTAAATATTCATTTCTCAAGTCAGCCTTATTACTGTTTTTATCGATATTTAGTTATAATTTTGTTCCCATACCAGCAACGCGTTCGAATTCAATCATTGGCACAACACAGAGCAATACTAAAAACAATATATTAAATTTTTAAAGTAATAATAATGTTAATTATTATATGCAAGTACTTAAGAAAATTAAATATGCAAAATTAAAATTAAATATTTTACATTCTGATATTTTTTTTTGTTTTGTAAAAATTGCTACTAACCAATATGAATCAGTATTTATTTGGTTCTCGAGCAATTCTTAGCTGTACTCACGCCGAAATTGTTAATCTGCTTATTTGTTAATTTTTGGTTTTTTCATATTACAAAATGTTTGATAAAAAAAAATGGAAAATGTGAACTAGCAAATATCCAGATTAGCGAGCTCAGTGTAGATGCAACTACCTCATCTTTAAGCGTTTCATTTTACATTCTAGTGCTCGTTAAGGCAGTCGTTAAAACATTTATATATTTTATTATAATCAACTTTTCAAATAGTAATTAGAAATTCGTAAATTTTTCATCAAGCAAAACAAGACACTTAAAACAATAATTTAAATACTATAGTAATTGGTGGAAAATTCAACATAAAAGGTATCGATCGCACAAAATTTGCCTTCAAACTTTTAAAATTTGTTAAAAGTAATAAAATAACTCAAAAAACGAAAAATATCAAAATTGCGCACGGCAAAGAACTAAAATTAAGCAAGAATGTATACAAAACTTTGGAAATTTTAAAAACCCAATAAAATAGAAATTAAAAAAAAAAACAACAAAAAAACAATTAAAATTCATAGCTGAAAATGGTGTAGAGAACTACCTCAAATTTTGCATAGAGAAACTGAAAGTTTAAGAAAAAAACATTACAAAAAATATTCAACATTGAAGATACAGTACACAGTAACAGTACTACAAACAAGCAAAGCAAGCAAACATGGGAAAAATTTAACTTTTTTACATTTCAATACAAAGCAAAAACAAAATATGAAAAATATGGAGAAAGTTTCGAAATAAGAAAATTATGACTAAGCATTTTTAGTAACTAAAAAAAAATAATAAAAAATCTAAGCTAACAAATTTGCTAAACTAACTTTAATACACTTTCAACTTTTTCAAAAAAAATATAGCAAATATTTTTATAGACATTGACTAAGTTCGTGTTAAAAATATTTTAGTTAAAAATTTACTTAAAATTATATAATGTATA
>NW_017537046.1:1845168-1878411 GCF_001853355.1 Bactrocera latifrons
ATACTGAGCATCTTTCTCTTTGACACCATGTCTGATATCCCACGTGATCTGTCAAATACTAATGCATGAAAATCCTAACCTCAAAAAAATCACCCGATATATACTTATGTACTTCGCTTTCATATGTCATACCAAAGGTCGCTTAAATTTTTGGTTGTAAATAGCGCCTTTATACTATGTAGTGCATAGACGCGTTTGCCAACCTTATGTTAAATAAATTCTTAACAGTGGTGAGGGTTTTAACAGATAACTGCTTTAAAAACATAACATAAATATGTTGAAAATTGGATTGTAATATAAAAAATATTTATGGTAACTAAATACATTATGCACACATACATAGACATATTTGAAACAGACGCGTACTTTTATATAACTTTATATTTAAAGCGTAAACACATATGTTAGGTTAGCTAACCGAAGCACATACATATTTAACCAAAAAAGAATGTTGTTTTTATTATTGCAAAAAAAAACATAATAATTTTAATATTTTTTTATTTATTATATAGTTTTAACTAAACTTGTATTATGTAAGCGTAATAAAACGGACCTACATATTTATCAATAGTTATAGCATTGTATTTACTAACCCAAAAAAAAAAATCTCAAATGTAATTACATACATATACACGTAAAAATACATACATACATATTATACGAGTAATATAATTATTAAAGAAATATATAGAATTGTAAATTGATTGTATAAAATCAAGCATTTTTCTTTAGAAGGGCTATGAGGTAAGTTTTTCTCGCAAAATTGAATCAGCTGATTTTTAAACATATGTAGATGATAACATAATCTGTGAACTTATGTGTGCTGACTTTTTCACACATCCGCTGCTAACTTATTTCAAGTTTAAATACATACATATGCATATACATAAGTACATATTTGGGTAGCACAATTAGTTTCTATGTAAACGCTATCAAACGCGCGTGAGAATCGTTTGGTAAATAGATTTGCCCCTGGTATTATGACAAATGAGTCTTATGATAACGATTGAAAACTAAGTACTTAAGCACAACCGACTGAGTCGTCAATGCCGGTGGTTGGGTTGTACTGAATAGAAAGAGATCACGTGCGCTCCATTTGAAGAGCGTAAAATATACATGTGTAAGAGCACTAGTAGAGCTCTCATGGGATGATCCATCAAGCGACAAAAATACCTGTATAAATTTATTAATATACATATGTATGTATATGTGTTACGCATACGGCCTTAAAGCCTAGCATAATTATGTGTGCCAATATGTAATAAGCAATTAACAGTATTCTGTTAAATATTACATATTTTTATCACGAGTAGCGGAAATGAGGGGAAAGCTTTATTTGTTGCTCATTTCTTAAATTTCTTTATCACTTTTTATTTGAATTACCAATTTTGAGGTACAATAATACTCATATACGCTTGTTGGATGAGCTCCTAAAGTAATAGGAAGCCGGTTACAGTAAAGCTGTTAATTTACAGAGTTATGATTGCACATTCTTAAAGAAGGTCCTAATAAGTCTTCAAATTCAAGTGGGAGCATATACACTACATATATAACCATAATAACCGTTATAAATATGTTTACCTTTTCCGTCAACTTCTTTGTTTCTTTTTTGTTTTTTTGTGAGTTTATTTTTTGCAAATTCTTTTACAACTTAATAAGCCAATTTGATTAAATTGATAAAATCTTCCTTTATATCGGTCATAATATATTAACATATATTATACACACATACATATATGTATATTATATGGGTCTAGAGATAGATTGTTGGCTTCGAACCCCATTTTTCAAAAATCCTTTATTAATATAACTACACTACTGCTTACGATTTATCTTGAATAGGCACAAAAACAATTGATTGGACAAAAAGACAACACAGGGTGTTGTTAAACAACAAAACTCACATGTGAATTGAATGAAAATTCTGCAATTTACAATTTAGTGAAAAAATTTAACAAAAAAAATTGTGTTACAGTGAAAATCAAATAAAGATGTCATTTACTTCACGTCTCTGTCGTGTTATAAATTCGTCTACACACGTGCAACGTTATGCAACGCGCAATATCTTCGGCAGCACACAGGCGGCATGGTCTTTGCGCTGGAACAAAAATCTAGGAAGAAATAGTAGGCCAATATTCATATATTTTTAGATAACATATACATTTATTTAAGCCATTGTTTACTTGGCAGTCCCCCAATTTGCTCGTTACATGAGTACGGAGTCGACAGCTTCAGCGAATGTTGAAGACAAGGGTCGTTTCCACACTATTATCAGACAAACTGAAAAGCCGGTCGGCAAGGCTGATAAGCATGAATTTCAAGCTGAGACACGCATGTTGCTGGACATTGTCGCGCGTTCATTATATTCCGAAAATGAAGTGTTTGTTCGGGAATTAATCTCGAACGCTAGTGATGCCTTGGAGAAATTCCGTTACACTGTCCATACCGCTGGTGAAAATGAGAAGAACTTTGAAGCCGCCGATCGGCCATTAGAAATACACATTGCTACTGATAAACAGTCAATGCAATTAACGATACAGGTAAAAATTAAATAACATATTTTTATGCAAATCTAATATTTTGAATGTTTTTCCAAATGATATTCACACTGAATTTGTAGGACACAGGTATTGGCATGACTCGCGAGGAGCTTGTCAATAATCTCGGTATGATTGCACGCAGCGGTTCAAAACAATTCTTGGAACAGATAAAGGAAGCAGGTGGTGGCGTCGAAAACTCCTCGAATATTATTGGACAATTCGGTGTTGGTTTTTATTCCGCCTTTATGGTAGCTGATAAAGTGGAAGTGTTTACAAGGTCCTCGAAAGTGGATTCACAAGGATTACGCTGGTCGTCTGATGGATCGGGGTCATATGAAATTCAGGAAGCTGATGGTGTAGCACATGGCACTAAAATTGTTATACATTTAAAAACAGAATGTAGAGAATATGCAGATGAGGATCGCATTAGAGGTTTGAATTAAAAAAAATAATAATTTGAAAATAATAAATTATATAATTAATATGTTTCGATAGCGGTGATCAAGAAATATAGTAACTTCGTTGGTTCACCAATATTTTTGAATGGTCGACGCGCTAATGACATCCAGCCCTTATGGTTAATGGAACCGAAAGATGTGTCACAAGATCAGCATAATGAGTTCTATAGATTCATTGGCAACACTTTTGACACACCACGTTTCGTATTGCATTACAAGGTAATACGATACATACGAAAATGAAGTCTATTATACATGAAATGAAATAATGAAATTATTCGCAGACTGATGTGCCACTCAGCATTCGTGCTTTGCTCTACTTCCCCGAAGGTAAACCGGGTTTATTCGATATGACACGTGACGCTAATGTGGGCGTGGCTTTATATACGCGAAAGGTTTTAATACAATCTAAAACAGAAAACCTGGTGCCCAAATGGCTACGATTTATTAAAGGTTCGATTTTTCATTAATGGATTAATAACAATTTTCTAATCTTTCCGAATATTTTTACTTCTTAAAGGCGTTGTGGACTCCGAAGATATACCCTTAAATTTAAGTCGCGAACTTCTTCAAAATAGCGCTTTAATCAAGTTAGTATTACTTATAAAATTTTTATATGATTTACTTGCATAACTTTTTATTACTTTTCCAGAAAGCTGTCTAATGTGCTAGCAACTCGTGTGCTACGTTTCCTGCAGGAACGTGCGAAAAAGCAGCCTGAAGAGTATGCTGCTTTTTATAAGGATTACGGTCTATTCCTCAAGGAAGGCATTGTTACGTCAAACGATCACAATGAAAAGGAAGGCATTGCCAAGCTTTTGCGTTTCGATTCGTCAAAGAATGCGGACGGCAATCGTATATCCCTCTTAGATTATTGCACAAATGTTGGTGAACAAAAGGATATATACTATTTAGCAGCGCCAAATCGCGTACTCGCTGAATCGTCTCCTTATTATGAAAGCTTGAAGAAACGAGGCGTTGAAGTGTTATTCTGTTATGAACCCTATGATGAGCTTGTCCTCATGCAATTGGGTACATTCCAAGGTAAAAAACTAGTATCTGTTGAAAAGGAAATGCGTGAGGATAATGCGGGTGAAAAGGCAACAGACTATGGTGAAGGCAGTTTGTTACGTTCGCAGATCGACGAACTCATACCCTGGATACGAGAGAAACTTAGTGGCAAAGTTGTGAATGTTAAGGTCACAACTCGCCTTGACACACATCCTTGTGTGATAACAGTAGAAGAAATGGCAGCTGCGCGACATTTCATTCGCACACAGAGTCATCAATTGCCCGAGGAGAACCGTTTCGCTTTACTGCAGCCGCAATTAGAGATAAATCCTAAGTAATTTCATAAATCAAATATTTTAACAGCGCAAATTTTAATTCATTTCTCTCTCTCATTCTCTCTTTTTATAGGCACGAAATTATAAAAAAATTGAATAAGCTGCGCACAAGTGATCCTGAGCTTGCGGAGTTGGTTACGCAACAGCTTTTTGCGAACGCTATGGTCGGCGCTGGGCTCGCCGAGGATCCGCGTACGCTTCTGCTGACAATGAATGATTTGTTGACAAAAGCTTTGGAGAAACACTAGAAAATTGTTATAAAATTTAAATTAGTTTTATGTATATTTTTTTAATTGAGCAAAATTAACACTAACGTTTTCCCTTTGGTGTGTGAATGTACAAAGACAAGAAATACTTAACCTTATGCTACACAAATAATTTTAATTTTGAAAATGAATAAAAAAAGAAATGTTATAAAAAGATTTAGCTATTTTTTATACATACGCAAAGTTTTACATATGTATGTTGTGTTTGATTTTTTGATAATATTCACTTACAATAACACCTTGTAAGCCAATATGAAAATAGTTTTAGTAGGTTTGGAATTTTTGTTTGTTTTGCTTTTTTTTCGAACAATTAACTAAAATCGTTTCGAGAATTTTATGATTTCGAGATTTGTGTTATAAATTAAAATATCGAATTATTTCATAATAATGGAACCACCTAAAGACAAATGGAATATTGTGCTACTTGTATTTATTTTACATGGCATTGGCACATTGATGCCATGGAATATGTTTATAACGGCAAAGAGTTATTTCGTTGAATTCAAATTAGGCGGCGGAGATTCAAATTCTACAAGTGCTTCAAATTATGCAGCGAATTTCTTACAATATCATGGATTTGCGGCTCAAATTCCCAATGTGGTATTTAATTGGCTCAATGTGTTTTTAAATTTGGGTGGAGATTTGACGACACGAATGGCGATTAGTATATTAGTGGAGCTGTTTATATTTGTGGTTACAGTTCTTATGGCCATGGTTGACTCTACAAATTGGCCCGGCGCCTTTTTTTGGATAACAATGGTCACAGTAGTCGTTTTAAATATGGCTAGCGCTGTTTACCAAAATACTATATTCGGAATGGTCGCCACCTTTCCATTTAGATATACTGGCGCGGTAATATTGGGATGCAACATTTGCGGCCTCTTTGTCTCTTTAATAAGTATTGGGAGCAATTATATATTTCCTACAATTAGAACTGCTGCAATTTATTACTTCATAACGGCGATGGTGCTTTTGTTATTTTGTTATGATACCTTCTTCGCAATACCTTTGAACAAATTTTTCATCTATAATCAACTTTCGCGAAAAACGGAAGGCAGTGAAATTGTGAAAACTTCGGATATACCTTATTGGACTATCTTTAAAACAGCATCTATGCAGCTGTTTAATGTATTTTTAATATTCTTTGTAACTTTGGCGGTTTTCCCTGCCGTAAACTCTGATATTAAAGCTTCGTCATCGGATTTTTTCATAAAGGACCCCATAATGTATATACAAATTACCTGCTTTTTAACATTCAATTTATTTGCGATGCTCGGAAGTTTGACATCATATTGGATACAATGGCCTGGTCCGAAATATTTGGTCATACCAGTTGCCTTGCGATTGGTTTTTATACCGTTATTTCTGTTTTGCAATTATTTGCCTCTAAACATCGATAGAAGTCTGCCAGTTTTAATAAACAATGATTGGATATACTGGATTATTGGTGTTTTAATGGCATACACTTCCGGATACTACAGTGCTCTGGCAATGATGTATGCACCACAGACAGTTGAACAAAACCAACAAGTCAAAGCGGGAATGTTCGCCGGTGCGATGCTCATAAGTGGGATTTTTTGTGGAATTTTGTTTTCATTCATAACTCCTTATTTAGTCTAATATGAAATAAATTGAAATATATATATTATGAATACCCTTTTTACCGAAATTAAAAATTAACAGTTACAAACTTCAGGATTTCCGGACATATAGATTTCCTATACACTGATATATATATACATGTATATATTATTTGTGCATTGCAAGACAAACTCTTCAAAAATAAAGTATGTGGTTTTATTTTATATAAATTCAATTTATTAAATTGCGAAATTATGAGATAGCCTAGAGTTATTAAAAAAATTCTTATTGGCGTTGTCGCCGTAATCTACCACCTAACATTAAAAAATGCGACCCTGTTTCAAGTGAATAGTCTTATGGAATAAAAAGCAAAATGTAGCATAGCGCGTACTCGCTCTGCTGGCGAGAGAAGAAGAATTACCGAAATACCTCTCACGTGCTTCTCCACTTGTACGCTCATTAATATACTTAGCATGTGAATGTGTACTCAATACTCCTCTTATCCTCACTATTTCTATTAAGAATATGATCTACGTTCCATGTAATAAGCTCAAACTCAAGCAATGTTCCCAGTATTCGAATTATTACCTTTTTATAGCCTTTCATTGTTAATTTGGCTTACGGTGCTTAGGTTTTTATAGGTATTTTATTGAAAAGCTGAATATTTTATGGTCACGCGCAGTTCGAAGGGAAAATTTTTAGTCGTACACACACACTGCTGCATCTGGTTAGATGCGCGTGTGACGTTTTCTCCTTTTCAGCGCACCCTTGCCCCAACCCAATGCTGCTTCTAAATAACTTGGTCATATGACCACTAGTTTAATCATGCGTATGCAACAACTATACTCGTATAGCCATGCGATAACATTTGTCTGAGCGGTTTGGCTATATATTAAATATTTCCATCGAAAGTGACAACTGGTATATGATTGGAAGGCAGCAAACACTACGAGCTGAACAACAGCCGAGTTTGGCGTTCAGTGAAGAAATTGAAATCACTCACAGTGTTGTCAGCGACCGAACCGACCAGTTCTTGTTCGAACTCCTACGCTTTAGCAGCAAGTTACCAGTCAAGACCCAAGAAAGGCCTAAAGCTAACCACAAGTTAGTCAAGTGAGTGTTGTAAATGTGCAATCTGTGATAAAAGTTTTGAAAATATATATGACATACGGTCTGCTTAGTGTGTTGAAGTTGAAGAAAAAAGTGAAGGGAGGGAAATTATAGCTGAATTGAATTTGTACTGTTTGCTGAAACGATTTTGAGAGGCATCAGGCAGACAATAGTCGATTCACTTCAAACATCCCCAGGGGAAATTGGAAAGAATACGCAATAACAGAACACAGGCAGAGGCAGAAAATTGCCACGACGATTGCTGAAACACAAGGCAAAAGAAAGTGGGCAAAGGAGCTTCTCTAATTTGACAAGTGAGCACAAAGAGTAGTGACTTTGCGAATGTGATATAAATAAATAGGTACGGAATCTCTTCGATTTTTATTTAACAACTCGAGAATTGCAAACTTTATTGCTTTAGGAAAATAACGATATCCGGTAAAGCATAGTAATAATACATTGTGGGGTACATTTTTCCAATATTCTGTCTAGTTACAAATTGAAATCAAGAGGTAGACGGTCAGTAGCAATAATTAAATCGAAGTGTAGAAACGAATAAAAATTCGATAAAGTGCAATACATCGTCATACAAGACAAAAAAACAACAACCACGAGAAGGTACGAAAAATACAACATTGTACACGAACGTAGCAACGATAGAAGGTGACGACAACGGTGCCGACGTTAGCGACGAGACAAAATCAAAAACGAGACGTAACGAAGCGAAACAATTGAAGAGAGAACAGCAAAAACAGTAGTTGAGTCGACAAGCAGTCAAGCAGCAGTCAAAGTGAAGAACTCAGAAATTTGAAAGTGCTATCAAGTAAAAACGCAAATTAAATTTTACATCTTCTATATTTTAATTATAAAAGCAAAAATACGTTGTAAAACAACACAAAAAATTGAAAAAAAAAATAAGCAGGAACGTACAAATTCGCAAGAATAGTACTTCAGGAACTCGCTTCAACACACCTACAACAGAACCGAATTTAATAATATAACTAATAATAATAATATAACGACTGCACATCTTGAACAGCAAGTCCTAACGTAAAAATCAAATAAATTTTCTTTTTCGTAGAAAAACTTACAAAACACCCCGCACATACACAATAAAACAGAATCATGTCTGATGCACAGAGCGATAACCCAATCTACGGACCCTTCTTCGGAGTCATGGGAGCAGCCTCAGCCATCATTTTCAGTGGTAAGTAAACTATTCGGAAACAAAAATTCTTGCATTAAAAAATACGATGACAAAGTGGGACTGGCTTGGAAAGATATGTGAATTACACAGGTAGATGAATATGATTTGGTATCTGAATGGTTAGCTACTTGCGGTCAGGAGTTTATTACGGTGGTTTATTCGTAGTTGTATTAAATAGAGGTTATCCTGAGACCAGTATTACACAAAATGTACAATTAAATATATATATTTTTTTATTTTGTATGAACATGTGTAAAAAATCGAACATTTTGGCAGGCGGATTGCGAAAAAGGGATGAAAAGGAATTGTTGGGAATTTTCTTGGCACATGTGTACGTATATTCAGTATTTTTTCGGGAGGAGGCAGATGGAAGGTCGGTGTTTTATATACATATAATCGCATATACTTATGTATATGAAAAAGAAAATGAACTTTCATACTATATCGGCAAAAATGATTCTTTTGCATAGTTTATAGGAAATTTGTAATGCAATAGCTTCATCATATTCTAATTTGGTATTATGAAAATAACTGCAACATTGAAGCTATTCTAATGCGGGTGACATACGGCATATATTAGTAATTTTGCTATATATATATATATAATTTTTTATCCAATATATGATTACAAATTATTTGCTGTGCGTTGCGTTGTGATATTCAACTTAACCAAAAAACCGCTTAACACCCTCTATTAATGCGTGAATTGAATGTACAATAGTAACCTACAATACTTTTTATCATCACGCGCTCTCTTGTTAGTTGAAAAGAGCAGCAATATTGGTCAGCTATTTGAATAAAAACAATGCAAAGAGAATAAGGAGGAGAAAGAGCACTTAAATCTGGAAGGAAATGAGTCAACTACCACAAGCGCCAAGTGGAGCTCAACAACCAATAATTGTAGCATATGACAGAGAACCAGTTTGAATGTGGCTTGTGGGGTTTTTCAGCGATGGGGTGGGTGGTGCAAATTTTAAGGTTAAGCTTCAGTTGCGTATGGCAGCAGTGCTTCCAAAAACAAATGTGAACATTGTTCATTTCTGACAAGTCATGAGACTTGCTCATGTTTCTTTACCTTGCGCAGTATTGCCATTGCTCAAAATTCCTTGAATTTAAGGTTTTGGTTGTGCAATTTACACACATATGCGATATTTTCAAATTCATATATCCGGTTTTAATACTGTATTGCATAAATAACTGGCAATTGCAATAATCACATGCTTTCGCTTGATATCACATGGTTAACTGATAATGGTTTTGATAAGAAAATAAACACAAGTTACAGAACGGAAAAAATATCTTAATGTACATACATACTATACGCTTCTATAACTTTTTAAAGCATCCAAAGGTTCAGTGTATAAACTTCTTAAAATTAGAATGTTTTCTTTAATGTCACATGGCTTGTCCATTGCATGATTTAAGAAGATATGGTTATGGTTCGTGTCCTCATTACGTAATATTAACAACTTATAATCATTATTGTAATATACAGATGTCAGTAAATTTTCAACTTAAAAAATCTTTTAAATATTTTTAAAGAATTATATGACCATACTGGTTGCGTATACGTACTTGTTTTTCGCATATTTCTCTATTTTCTTATCCTAAAAACGGAGTTAGTTTACTTTTAAGTCATTGTTGCATATATTCATTTAACGTCTTTACGATATCATAGGCACGACTTGATACTGTTGAGTAGGTTATATAGTCACATGATTAACTGTTACTGTATTTTTCTAATTGTGCAAATGCTCGTTAATTTGATTTTTCGATTCTTCCTTTTCTCTCTGTTCGCTTACTCTTATTTCATTGTGCTTCGTCGTTGATATTCCGATAATCACATTGAGTCATTCACATTCTCTGAACAAAAACAATTATATTTATATGTAAACATACTCCGAGTCATGCTTTGGTCGTTATTACGAAGTAGTGTATTTATTTTATTTGAAATTAATTTAATTTTTTAAACTTCTGAAGATACATATATCAGTTATATAAAAATCAAAACGAAGTATCATCAAGTGACACATAATAGAATGGAATACATGATTTTTTTTTTATTAGAAATAAAGCTTATCCATAAAATATTTTCGGAACTTTAACTTAACATATAAGCTAATAGCATTTAGTAATTTAACAGTTTCAGTTTAATTATTGTAATTTTTGTCATTTACTGCCTCCCTATGAATTCGTGTTAATCCGGTTTACAAAAATATATTCGACACGCTTGTTAATATATTATTGAGTAGTAATTTTGCTGGTCATAACTTTGAAAGGTTTCATTTCATTGAACTTTACGCTTATGTGCATAATTTTATATGCTCTACATTTCTCTTCATATACTTTACCGCCTATTATGCATGTATGTATGAATGTATATGTGGCTTTGATTTATATAGAGCTTCTTATCTCTGAATGTTCAAACGCCCTTTTTCAGCCATTAAATAAAGATGAAAATTGAAGTTCATTTGTAGTTTTTCTAACCAAATTCCACTTTTCGTGGTAGTCACGTGACACTTGAGCAGTTATTAATAACATCTTTTATTTTGACTTTTCAAGCGCAACGCTATTCGTGGGTGTTTGCTATATTTTACTACACGAGCATGTCTAGACGCTTACGCTTTGTTCATTTAATTTTTTTTTTTTTTTTTTAACTAATTTGCAAGCTTTTTGTGTGATAATCTTCGTATTTTTGCAGCATCTTCTTTGTGCAAATTTGTATATGTATGTCTTTTCCCCCGGATTTTCATACAAGGGAGAGAAAAATTACACTTTCTTGCTAATATAACTTTACAAATGAGCATAATAATGACCTCCATTGCTCTGTGCTTTCTGCTACGTTCTCTCTTTCTCAGATCGAAAATATTTTATTTTGCAATAAATCCGTACTTGCATCCGTCATCAATTGACATCCATTTAGTCAATGGAAAAGAGCGTCCATATTTCTATTTAAAAGAAGCATTTATGCTTACGCACATTTCATTGGCACTTGCATTAATTTATTGCTGAGCATACATGTTCTCATGCTTTCACACATTTGTACATATGAACATGTACGCATGTACATATATTGTATAGTTGATACTTTTTAAATTTATTTTGTATATAAGCTTTGATGTACTTTCTATTTATTATTTCGCTTTCAATGCTAGCGAGATGTTACACGTTTTAAATCTCCAAACAAAGCGAATGGAGACTTATGCGTTTTTTATTCAGATTTATTTTATATAATATAATGGTTTATAGTCATTTACACAAAAAGTGTCATATCATTTTACTAATCATATAAGAGCACCGTTACTTTCGCATTTTACTTAAGAATTTACAATGGGCATCTTGCTCCAAAACAATTCATGCAATTATTATTGAAGTTATTCCTATGGGAACTAAGCTCCCGCGTGTTAGAAATTCTTCACATTCTTTCGTAGCTTTTATTCTCTTACATGATTTGTTTTTTACGTTGCTCCTTGAATTCTCATTGTTTTGTTTGTTTTATTATGTCTGCCACATTGGCTCACATTGGATTTAACTATACATTCACTAGCACATCCGTACGTTTTTGTACTCAACTGTGACGTAAAATGTTTTTAAATATGAATTCTATAAAAGAGAATACAAATGTATGTATGTACATATTTAGATATCAAGCAATAAGAAAAATGTGCCTCATTGTTGTTTTATTGGCATGAATTTTCTGTCTGCGCGTTGTATGCCAACCAACCCGTTTTCTTTTCGATCCCGCATATTGCCGCATTACTGAATGGTTTTATTGTGATAGTTTGATTAACAATATATTTAAATTTTGTTTTGATTTCGTGCAAAATGTTTACTACTACTTGCGATTTATTACAAAGCTTCTGCAGCTCACCCGTAAATTTGCAAAATTGCATGAAATGTCTTTCGGGTCTCAAAAGAGATTCTCAAAAATATTAAATACTCAAAATATGCGGCTGACTGTGTGCTCTATGCATACACAAATTAGAATTCTAATGCAAAAAAGTGATTAAACAGCAATTAGTTAAGTCGTTTCGTTATGCAAAAAAGCGGTTTCAAAAGACGTTCAATGCCAAGTCCCAATGTAAATCCAATTTTACTTTCAAATTATTTAATACACAAGGAATGTTTTTAGAAGCGAGTATATTTATGGTTAGCGTAACTTGGTTGCTAGCAAAAGCGAATGCACGTACGACTGTTATAGCTAATCTACTAATTTAGCATCGCCAATGGAAGTGTACATAAATTGGTTACTGCTGTCGGTATATACATGTACGTTGAAAGATGTAGGGAGATCTCAAGGAATAAATTACTTAATTTCAGTGTAGCTTTTTATTGACTTATGGCGGATCGTTGCTTATACATTCCTATGCATATTATTTACATTGCTGTTGTAAATGGAGTACCAAATCACTTAATGGTCGTTATGATAAACATTTCAATAAATCACAATTATGACATTTCATTTTTTTATTATTAGTAGTTAACAGCGCCATTTTTACTTTGCTTATAAAATTTCGCAATAAAATATTTCATAATTTCCTTTTCTCATAATAAGTTTTTATAAGTAAAGTAATATTGTCAATGCAAGTATAGAAATCATAAAGATATTATACATTTGAATGAAATATTAAAATTAAAAATATTTTTCAAAGTTCATGTTGTGTCAGCTGATCAGAGCGATTCGCTCTTTTTCTGATACCCTTATTTTTACGCACTTAATCGCTATCGATTGTTTTGCGAACAACAATTTGCTGGCAAGCAAATGTTACGCACGAAGTGATTTATAAATATGCCTTGTACTGTTAATTAGCGTGAAATCACATGACTGTCATTATACCTGATATCAGAGTGGCTAATATTACTTCACTCCCAACTCCACCTTGTACTGCAGGCGAATATTGACACACAATACATACAAAGAACGCTTACTGATGATCGCTCAGCCAATAATCAGCAAGCGTCAAATTAAACAAAATTTTCGACATTTGTCAAATGAATGAATTCTCTATTATTAAGTGCCATAGGCGAAATTTGAACAATATTACATGGTTTTGAATATAATTATCTATGCAACACATACATATGTATATATGTCCATGTTATTGCAAAAAAATATATATAAAATATATGGATATTCATACGTATACACATATTATATATATGCATGTGTATGTATGTATTCCACGCTTTTTCGGTTCGAATTTCAACTTTATGTTTCAAACGTTGAGTATTTTCTCTGACGTTCGCTTTACGTCTGGTTTGCAAACTTAATTGATTATTATATTTATTTTGCTCGCTATCGGCTATAACCGGTTATTTCTCATTTTATAAAGCGAAGTTCGATAAAAGCGATCGTGTATTTTTAATTACAATTGCCATATTCATTGACATGTTTACGTAGTAATAAAGTTGGGGATGGGGAAAATTCGATGACTCACCCATTGCAATATGAGAAAAATCACCGATAAATGAATTTATATTCGGTGTAAAACCAATATAAAATTTTTACAAAAAAGCAATGTATAAGTATATTTATGTACGTTTATTTGCATAACACGAATACCTTATTTCGCTTTAATAATACTTATTCTAGAAATTCATTCTTATCTAAAACTGGTAGTTCTTATCGCTTGCAAGGCATATCTTTACAACTGCTTTTTATTTGAGTATTCTCATTTATTATAAACTCAAGTATTCTTGTTTCTCAAAAGCAGCTTTGAAGAATATGAAATACACGATTTTTTCCCTCGTACTGCACCTGCTTTACTGTGATTTACTCACGATAGCTACTCTCTTTTTTGATCAACTTCTATCTATTCTATCTGGTCTATTCGCTTTTGTGTGAA
Source organism: Bactrocera latifrons (assembly GCF_001853355.1). Taxonomy (NCBI): domain Eukaryota; kingdom Metazoa; phylum Arthropoda; class Insecta; order Diptera; family Tephritidae; genus Bactrocera; species Bactrocera latifrons. The sequence continues at coordinate 1,859,523 of NW_017537046.1, forward strand.
ATGTGCTTGGATTTCTCATACTACGAAGGTTTTTATTTACTCTGCCTTTTATCACATTGCTTGCCGTCTCTTTTAATGACTGCTCAATTTTTTGTGATAATTGCATTACTGTCATGTGACCAATATTACAGGTGAATATTATATAAAATAATTACGAACTTAACGATTGGTTGAAATAATACAAAAACGAACAAACATGTACAAAACCTGAAACGTTCGGTTATTCTCCTGTAAAGCAGTTAATCTTTACCAAAAAATGAAAAAATGAAAATTTTAACAATTTATTATGATTTTTTCATTTTCTTATTTGTATATTGTATTAAAAATGTAAGTTTCACGGTTTTGGTTTCCAACGTTGGTGTGAGTAAAATTTGAAAAATACTGGGAAATTTCTATATACAATATGTATCTCTAAAATGAATGAAAATTTTTGTTCTAATTTGGTTTCGGCTTGAATTATTAAAAGTGTCAGACATTTAATTGTATTTTCCCAAGCGATCGCAATTATATAAAACTTATAATTCATATTTATACTTAACTTTCCGGTTGTATATTTTTCTTTCTAAATCAGAAAATACTTGTGAATATTAATTTTTCACCACTAGTTTGCTTTTTTATTTTCCAGCTCTGGGAGCCGCCTATGGTACCGCTAAATCAGGAACTGGTATCGCTGCCATGTCAGTGATGCGACCAGAATTGATCATGAAATCTATCATTCCCGTTGTCATGGCTGGTATTATTGCCATTTACGGTTTGGTCGTAGCTGTCCTTATTGCTGGTGCTTTGGAAGAGCCCTCAACTTACACACTGTACAAGTAAGTGTGTGCCAGTAGAGAATTTAGCGAAGTTTCAGTTTTTTCATATTGCTAATTTGTTTTACTTGTTTACTACCACTTCCAAAATTTGCAGGGGTTTCATTCATTTGGGTGCCGGTTTGTCGGTAGGTTTCTCTGGTTTAGCGGCAGGTTTTGCGATCGGTATTGTTGGTGATGCTGGTGTAAGAGGTACAGCACAGCAGCCGCGTCTCTTCGTCGGTATGATTTTGATTCTCATTTTCGCTGAAGTATTGGGTCTGTACGGTCTTATTGTTGCCATTTACTTGTACACAAAATAAATTAATTCAACAATTAAAACCACAAATCCAACATCTACATCAATTAAAAACAAAAATATGCAAAAAAAAAAAAAATCAACCAACCAAACAATCATTAAAATGCAACAAGCAACATCCATCAGAGAAATTTGTAATAATATAAACGCAGCAACAACCAAACAAAGCCAAGGCGAACGCAGGATCAGCGACAAGTATTAGATAAAAAGTAGCTGGCAAACAATGGTAAAAGCAGCAGCAGCAGCAACAACAACAACAGCAGCAGATCTCAAGGAGAGCCACAAGAATTGCTTGTAAAAAGCCAAAATGAAAATAAAGTTCCACGAATGGCTGATTTTTAGTATTGAAATATTCATAACGTCGATGAAAGGAAGAGACAAACGAGTTGTTGCGAGACAGTATTGCTTTACAAAATGCCTCAACATTCTGTATTTGCCTCGAGTCGCACACAATATCGTCTATATGTATGTCTATATATATATATATATATAACCCAGCTTTATTCTATTTATGTTACGTTACTTTATGATTTTAATTTATTTTTGGGGAACTAAGACCATTATCAACAACCAAAACAAAAAATTACAACAATTTATATTTGTATATACATAAAGTAACCAAGTGTTAAACTAAAAAGAAAGTCTGGGTTTCTTTTTCGCCGTGAATGCGCATTGGAAATAAAGTAAATACGGAAATGTTATTTATATTTCAACACTTACACAACTGCGATTGCAACGGAGAGCTAACGATCGCAACAAACGTCGCTGCCAATGTTTTTTTTTTGTTTTTTTAGTTACCGTGTTTCGTTAAAAAAAAAAAAATATTTTTGCTGTGAGTTTAAAAATTGCTTCCTCTTGTTGTCACGTGTTTATGCGTTTATATTACTAGCGATTTTCTAATTCGTTAATGTTTTTTCTGATATTTCCTTTTTGTTTCTGTGTAATTATAATTATAAATATTTTTCAACAACGTTTATTGTTGTTGTTTAAAGAAAAACTTGCGTATTCAAAGTAGAAAATGAAAACATAAATACTACAAACCAAAAGCAGTAAAAGTTAAAAAGCAAAAAACGGGAGTGGAATCAACCAACCAACCAACAAACTTATTAAATAAAATGTACATGTAAATTTAAATTTAAAATTAATATTAAATTTAATTAAATTTAAATAAAGAAAACAAAGAAACAGTATATAGTTAAAAAATATTAAATAATTAGTGAGAAACCACCAACAAAGCAACAACAAAGACAACCATCAAATGAACAAAAACCACCACCACCAAAAACAACAAAACGAGAACAGCACGTAAAGAACTGAATGCGAACCACACCACTTTCGGGGTATGCGTCTTTAGAAAAAGTGAGACGTCGCGGCCAATGTGCTTTGCAGCACAATTTTTCATTGAACTTCTGCTAAACGGTGATGTTTAGCACAACCTCTGAAGATTTAATACTTCACTTTCCCCACAGGGCGCTTGCGTGCACGCATATGAACAACACACACACACACACACACATCGAGGAACTGATTGCTTAACGGCAACCATATGCGCCCAATAACATTTCAACACCACCGCTTCAAGCCTACTTTTAGGCGTTATCGTTTTCAACGCCGCACGTCTGCACACGTGGTTCACATTGTTTTTGTTGCATTGATTGAAGCAAAAGACCCAATTGTTGTATACCAAAATGACAGCGCGTTACAATTAACACAATCGTATTGCTACAAATGAGCACGTTGAAACAACAAATAGTCTTTTGAAAGGGAAACACACACACCACACATCCACGCAAAATGAAGGAATGGTTGAAACAACATCGATTAAATCAGATCATCGGATCACATACCAACACACACACAACACACACTGTAACTAAGTCCCTATATATATATGTGTTTATTTTTAATTATTGTTCAATTTGTAAGAACTATTATTAATAATAATTATAATATATTTCTTTTTTCTTTTGTGATAAGCTTAAAAGGAAGTTGTTTATGAAACATTTGAAATTTCGAAGCGAAAACATAAAAACTACTAAATGGTATTTATATATGTATAACTATATCTATAAATACTTAATATACATACATACATAAACACATAATATAGATATATATATATAATTATTAAAAATAATTTACATACTATACATATTTAAACCAAATGGAAGCGCGTGAGCGCTGAAATTGTTACAAAAGCTAAACAAATTAGAAAACAAAAAGCGAAAAACAATATGATAAAGGAAGGTGTACGTGGCGTAGCATTTAAGGAAAAAAATACAAAAAAAAAAACCGTTAGAAGTTGATGCAATACGAAAACAAATCAGAGTTGAAGTATGTGTGCAGTTGAAAGTTGAACGCCATAGACAAGTAAAATATGACTTAGTGGCACACACATACACATACAATTCTGCAAATCACTTCCCGCAAGGCACTCACATACCGGATATTTCGCTACTTTGCCAAAAGTGGAAAAATATTCGCTGTGTGCTTCTGCAACCACACTAAACATCCACATTATTTCCTCTGTTATGTATAGAAATGCAAATAATTATATATATATATATACGAAATTATAAAAAGTAAAGAAATATTATGTAAAATCTTATAACATATTAAAAAAAGAAAATAACAAATATGTGCGTATTTAGTAAAATTTCGCTGAAGAAGATAAAATGTTAAATAAGCAGTAGTCGAAATCGAAAAGTATACGCTAGAGCGTTGAAACTCGAAGATGATGTAGTAGAAGAAATGAATTGAGGAAGTAACACAAAATGTAAAACAAAAATGTGAAAAATCAACAAAAAAAGAGTAAAATCCCCAACATAAAAATTAGAAATTTCGTTTACACAGTACCAAACAATTTGATTTGTTACTAATAAAAACAAAAGAAAGCGCGAGAGCAACGAAACCAAAGTGCACAGCGCACAGCGCACAACAGCAGTGCTGCAGCTTGCGCATACGTCGGTCGCCCCAGTGCTGCGCATACGCCTGCGCCCACCACGGCTATGTGCGCCACACACAATACTGCCAGTGACACGCTCCCCTTGCTAGCCGATGCGTTTGTGATGCTGAGAGCGCGGAGGTGTGCAACCTGCGAGCGTGCGCTACTGTTTGTCTACCCGGCGGTGCGTATACGTAAAGCGCTGGCCTATGTAGCCTGCAACTTGACGCTGCCGTATGGCAATGCTGCGCCGCTGCTGTGCGTCTGTGCGTGCTTGGGCGTCGCTGCTCGCTTCTGTGTGCAGGCGGCTACTGCGCTGTAGGACTTCTTCAAACAACAACAACAATAATTGGCGTACTAATATTTGCCTAAGCCATAACACAATTGTATTTGCATTGTATAACAACAACAACAACAACACACCTGTTGCACAAATTATATACATGCATGGATACATACATACATTATTCGTATTGAACTATTGTAATTACCTTTCGTTGTCAATTAGTTTATTAAGTGTTTTATATTAGTGCGTTTTTTTTATTTTTCGTTTGTTGTGTTGCTTTGTTGGAGATCTGCGCATCATTTCGAACACTGAACATTAATGCATTCGATAAGGCAGTCGCAGCAGCGTAAAAAAGCTAAATAGAAGCGTTTGCAGTAGCTAGCGTTGGCAGCAGAGCGGCAGTATATTTTAATTATTTTAGAACAAAAAATGAACATTTTGTATTGTACTTGTATTACGAACAAACAAATTACCATCAAAAGTCAACCAACAAACAAACAACTACTTGAGAGAATGAATAAAGTGTAATTTCTAATTTCCAACAAAAAAAAAAAAAATTCACTGGTGTTGCAATTATTTTTATTTAAGCGGGAGTGTTTGTTAATTGTTTTAGATAAAAATTTACGACGAACTCGGGAGACTTGTATGTTTTCATCGGCGGAACTTCGATCTGACCACGATTTAAGTTCTTAAACATATGATGGAAAGGCATTCGTCCCTACGAAACTCATCAGATGCAGAATGTTAGTGGTAACTAATTTCGAAAATTCGTAGAACATCATATCGCCTTTAAAAAATAAAAACTCAGACGAGAACTTTACGCAGCAACTATTTCTGAGAGTTTGAAAACCTTAATATGTCATTTACAAAATATTTTTCTCATTTACAAAAAGATGATGAATTGTCTGATAATTTCGAAAACTCGAAGAGCGTCATATTTCCTTTAAAAAATGGAAACTAGGACGAAAACTGCACGATAATTATTTTCGAAAGTTCTAAAAACAGCATATCTGCTTTACAATCATTTTTTAACTGCCTATTATTTCCGAAATGAGTCTTACGTGCAAATTTTGAACAATAACTAATTTCGACAATTCGAAGAACGCCACATCTGCTTTAGAAAATGAATTTTGCCTTCGCAATTTATCAGATAAGAATTCTGAGTGTATTTTCAAATTCGAAAATATGACCTTCCTTTAGAAAGCAGAAGTTTGCTTCGAAACTTATAGACGTGAATTGCGATTAATAACTAATTTCGAAAATTCGAAGAATGATCACATTCTTTGGTTATAATTTTTTAACTGCTTTATATTTTTGAAATTAGTCTTGGATGAAAATTGTGATTTCGAAAATTAGAAGAATGTCATACATCTTACAAAAGGGTACTTTTCTTCAAAATTCAGGCACAAATTTTGAGATATAGATAACTGAAATGTACTTCGAAAACTTGATCGCGGTACATATGCACGGTCCTGTTAAAGCAAAATTGCTTTTGCCTTCGCAAATCATTAAATTATTTTTAAGTTTGTATATATTTTCTTTAATTGACTAAATATGACACAATTTCAGACTAGCTTAAGGAAAATATTTTCATAATTATATACATTTCGCTTTATTATTAGACAATTTGCACGAAGTTCTCATCATCAACAACTTTAAAGCGTTTTTGGCGATATGTATCCAATTCGAAAATATATTTTTTAGAACATGCTTTCATCATTTTGCCAATCACAGGTTTGAGTTTCGTTATGCCTGCTGTAACTGCCAAGTCTTCGTAGTAATGAAACTAAAATGTGATTTGTGATTATTCAAAAGTTGCAAAAGCAATATTTGTTATGTAAGTTAACTTGCCTGCTTTACGCCCATTTTGTGCGCCACACGTTTCGATACACCATTCGCCCAGCGCTCCTGCATATCCGTCTCCATTTCCGCTAGCATATCGGCGCGACTAGGCAACTCCTTGTGTCCCGAAAAGTAGGCCAACACGAAGCGTGCTTGTAAGTCAAAAAGTTGAGCTGGACATATTTGATGTGGCAAGCCAATTATGCCCATTGAAGGCTTATTGATATTCAAACAGTGCTTGTAAAGTGGATGCACCCAATTGACATCCACATTTAGACCGCAGTCGACGCTCAGAAAGGGGAAGGTGTACTTATAGCCAGTGCAGAAAATCACGAATGAAAACGAAGCGCTGCTATCATCTTTGAAAATGGCGCCATCTGCAGTGAAACGCTGAATGTCGGTCTTTTGCGTGACGTTCGGCATGAAGTCCGTACGCGGTTCAGTCTCCAAATGGTGACTGAAATAAACGTGCTCAGCATGCTGGTGAATGTGATGTACAATATCGATGCCACTCGGACCGCCGCCCACAACCAGTACGTTGTGACCTGTGGATAATAATTGATATTATGGACCAGTGAGGTGTCTCCCTTTTTATTAGTTTGTTTTTAACGGGAAAATCCTTTTGACATACCTCTGAAAATATCGGGTGTCCGATAGAGATGACTGTGCAAGCGCTTGCCTTGATAGCTATCAAGACCCTCGGTATCCGGATACATGGGTGTCGTGAAGTGTCCATTGCAAACAAAAACAAAATCGAAAAATTCCACAAAATACTTATCGCTTTTCAGATCGTGAACGATAACCTGCATTTAACAAAGTAGTGAAAAAAAATCGATTACATAACTTAATCATAACTGATTTTTGGAGTATTCAGCATAAATTAAAATAGAGTTGAACTTCCATAACTCGAAGTTCTCCACGACTTTTGAATTGGCTTCAAAAGTCAAATTTCCTACATATTTCTTTCGATAACTCGAATTCCCTCTAACTCGAAGATTTTTTTGTGGATTGTGATGATTCGTGTTAGGGAACTTCAACTGCATATTATCAGAAGTTTTATGCATAAAAAGTAACTGGTCATGCTCACCTCCCAGCCTTCGCCACACGGTCGCACTCTTATTATCTCATGTTCCAATTTTATATAAGGTGTTAACTTAAAGTGCTCTGCATAATTCTCTAAATACTCCAATACGAGTTCCGAGCTGATAAAGGACTCTTCTATATTCATATCGAAATCATAGTCCGGAAAGCCCATCACTTCCTTAGGCAGATTTGTGCTGAAAATGTTACAAATATTATAAAATTATCCAAAAATTATTTTCATAATTGCTTTCGCTCACTGTAATCCCTGATACATGCTGCTATGCACGTCTTCCTCACTTTCACCCGCCTTACGTTCCATATAAATCCACGTACCACCAACGGCTGTATGCCGTTCATACGCCACTGCCTCTAAATGGTGTTCCAGCGTATTCTTTAGTGCCGTTAGTCCTGCCATACCGGCGCCTATTACACAAACCCGCTTTTTGGAACTCATTTTCTTGTATTTCGAAAAAATAAATAAAAAATTGTGTGGGAATCTTCCAGCGTGCAGTACTCTACTAGGTCTCTTGGCGATTGAGCGAGCACCTTTGTTGTCTGCATGCATACCACATATAAGTAGTTGTCTTTGACTGAAATTAAATGTCGAACACGCTCTTGCTTTCGTATACGTTGGTAGTGTTTTGCTAGTTTTATTATAAAACTCGCAATCTCTGAGTTTGCAGCTTATCGGCAATACATATAAGCAAGTAAATGAGATCGCAGATACTCCTACTTAAGTGCCTCAGTGGCGTAAGAGAAATACTGATTATTATGCTCTTAAATTTATTTTTGACTTATCTCTTTATTACATTTGCGTATAAATACTGAGAATATGCAATTAGGGACCAAATACATATATATATGTATATGGTAGTCGAAAAAGTCTTTTCGTATTTTTAAACAAATATTAACTTATTTGTTTTTAATTTATAATAATATTTTTTTTGGTTAAATAAAGCTTAAAATCTCACCTTTCAACACTATATGGTATAACACAATGCGATTGGCAGCACTGGAGAGATACGTCTGCAACAACATAGTACATATATTGACAAAATACGAAAATACTTTTTCGACTACCCTATATACATATATGTATATATATCCAAGACTTTAAAATATTTCTTTGGAACCTGTATAATTAAAATAAAATATTAAATTGTTCATCAAGAAAATCGGTACCAAAATTAAACTCTTCCAAAAGCTATTTTCACCATTAAATAATTAAAAGTTTTCTTAATAATATTAATTTATACACTTTACCTATGACCGCACTAGATGACCTCGATATTGGGGTATAAAATGTGAATAGACTAGGAATTCTAGTTTTGTTGATTTTGTGTGCTTTCTCTTTACTCTTGTTTAAATAACAGTAATGATAAGATTTTAGCATGTCAGCGAAAGATTTATCTTATTTTTATGGCTGTCTTCAAGTCATAATCTTAGTTAAAATAAATTAGATTTGTCTAGCAAAAAAAAAAAATATATATATAGATACTGCTTTATTCGTCTAATGCAGAGATTAGTTGTGCTCAGAGAAAAAAAGAGAGAGTCGTTCCTACTAGCATTATTAAGAGAGCTAAAATATTATGGAACAACCGTTTATCCTGATTATATGAGTAGATGCCCTCGTTTTGAAGATGTAGGCTCGCTCATCGCATGTTTCTCTTTAAACTGAGTCGTTGCTTACTATTTTATCGCACTTGTATGTTGTGGAACCTCAAATGGTTCGGGAAAACGAAATATTGAAGATCGTTAGAACCTCAGCGTTTTCGTTTTTTGTTTTGATCATGCCAGCTGCTTCTTCATCTAACATAGGCTCTTATTTTATCCTACGAAAGGAAAGTGCTCCGCTGTTTAATCACCCTTCGAAAGAAACATCTTAGCGTTGAAGATAGAAAATTTGGTTTACCTTCTTCTACCTTCCACCTTTGTGTTTTCGCTTTTTATGTTTGGATGATGGCGAGCTTCTCTATCTAACTTTGCTATCGGCTGTTATTCCATCCTACAAAAGGTAAAAAAGTTCATCCCGGTTTAAGCATGCTCCTAGTTGGTTTTTGGAGCTGAAGATAGAAAGCTTTGGCCCACCTCTTTCCAAACAAGAGTAAGATCTAACATTTATATTGCGCTTTCTCCCAAAAATGTTCAGTTTTGTAATTTTTCTTGCTTCTTTATTTAGAGTATAGTATTCAGTATTTGTTTTTACACTTCGCCTAATTTAAATTGTACAAAATTCTCGTTGTCTATCACCTTAAAAGCCGTTTTTCGGTAGTTTTGTAAATCGTAAAGAAACTTGCCACCACAGATCTTCGAAAGCTTTCTGATCACTGGTCTAATATTGTCGATTCCCGTCAATGCCACCAGCTCATCATAATAGTCGAACTAAAATCAAAAATATTTTATAATATATAATATATTTATTTAAAATATGTATATAAAATAAAAAAAATAAAAAAAATATTTTATGGCTTTCCACTGCCACTCACCTGTCGCTCGCCCACTAAATGCGCTTTCCTGCGCGGTAGGCCACGTTCTCTGCGCTCAGCTAAATCACGTTCCGTATCGGCCAGCATATCTTCCGCACTTGGCAGTTGCAGTTTTCCACTATAGTATTGCATTACAAAACGCATTTGCAAGTCGAACAATTGTATGGGATAGGCATAGATCGGCAGCCCAATGAAACACATTGTGGGATGGTAGATATTGATGCAGTGCTTGTAGAGCGGGTACACCAAATTGTCGTGCACTTGCAGGTTGCAATCAGCGCTGAGGAAAGGTATCGTCAGGTCGTAGCCTGTACAGAAGACGATATGCGTAAAGTTGGCTTTCGTGCCGTCCTTAAAGATGGCGCCGTTCTCCGTGTAGCGCTCCACAACCGGTTTCTGCACAACATTCGGCATAAAATCGGTGATTGGCGGCTTTTGTTGCAGATGATGACTTAGGTAAATACGTGCGGCGTAGGGGTAAATGTGGTGGGTGATATCCATACCGCTGCGGCCTGCGCCCACCATAAGCACGGTGGCATCTGTGAGGTGGAGTGTTTACAAAAAATTAGTGTTGTTGGGATTTAAGATATCGGTAGAACACGGTATATATACTAAATAAGTTCAACGTAAAGAAATATAAGCATAAAGCCCCGATATGCCTTGATTTTTTTTTTTTTAATAAAAAGCTAATAAGTATTGGGTAGTCGAAAAAGTGTTTTCGTATTTTGTCAATAGTTATCGTTGCAGTCATATATCTCCAGTGCTACCAATCATATTGTGTCATACCACATACTGTTGGAAAGGGTCTCACCTTTTAAGCTTCGTTTAACAAATAAAAAGTTGAAAAAAAGTGACAGCTGTTCAAAAAAGAGTGAAAATAATGACGAAATTCCCTATATTTAGAAATTTTCGTATAAAATAGCAAGCCAGCAACGAAATTTGTAAAGCTTACGGAGACAATGATGTATCAGTTCGTGTAGCTCAACAATGGTTCCCTCGCTTCCGTTCTGGTCGATCCCTGGTCGATTTATCGTTGATAAAGTCGATAAAATTATGCTCAATGACCGTCACATTAGCAGCCATGACATCGCTAAAGAACTTAACATTCATCATTAAACGGTTTGAAACCATTTAAAAAAGGCTGGCTACAAAACGAAACTCGATGTTTGCGTACCACATGAATTGTCTGTGAAAAATTTAATGGAGGGAATTAACGTCTGCGATTCTTTGCTGAAACGAAATGAAATCAAACCATTTCTGAAGCGCATGGTAACAGGAGACGACAGGTGGGTCAAATACGATAATAATTTGCGAAAAAGATCATGGTTCAAGCGTGGTGAAGCTCAACAAATGGTCGCAAAGCCAGGATTGACGCCTCGAAAGGTTATGCTGAGAGTTTTTGGTGGGATTGGAAAAGAATTTTCAACTATGAGCTACTTCAGCCTGGTCGAACGATTAATTCTACATTTTACTGTCAACCGCGGATGAGATTGAAGCAAGCAATCGAAAAAAACGGCCAGAACTGATCAACAGAACGCGCTTCGTCTTCCATCAATCAACGCTAGACCATACACATCTTTGATGACTCGGCAAAAACTGGGAGAGTTTACTGGGAGAGTTTAGCTGAGAAGTTTTGATGCATTCACTGTATAACCCTGACCTTGCGCCATCGGACTAGCATTTCTTTCGCTATTGGAGTAAAGTTGGCTTCAAGGGAATCTTATGAAAATTACTTGTCGCAGTTTTTCGCCTACAAACCAAAATGGTGCAAATTTTGTTCATTACAGTTCATTATAAATGTAAAAAAATTTGAAGTTTGATTAGAAATACGAAAAGACTTTTTCGACTACCCAATATTATATTTTAAAGTAGATTGAAAGTGGGAAATTAATATATTTTTTTATAGCAACAAAATCGACTCAAATCTTAAATTGTTTTTTATACCTTGAACAGGGTATATTAAGCTTGCTACGATGATTTTAACATGCAAATGGAAACATCGGAGAATACAGCTGTTGGTATACGTCTAAGCGGGCATTATTTTAATAATAATAATCGGTTTGCAGCGGTTGAGATATCGGTATGAAATTTTGCATACAACCTTTTTTCGTTAAGAAGATAATCACTTGTCTTAACCACCGATATCGAAAAACTATAGCATAAAACTCCACAAACGCCACAAACTGCATGATCGGAATCAAGTACTTGCATGGAAAACTTTTTCATTTGACGAGAAATCTTCACGAAAATTGGCTTGGGCTATTGTTTAAAATAATAATGAAGTATTCGCTAAAATTGTTCAGATCGGATCACTTTAGCATATAGCTGCCATACAAACTGAACGAACGAACCGAACGGAATCAAGTTCTTGCAAGGAACCTTTTGTATTTTTGAAGTGTTTCTTTTCGTTTTTTTATTTTTTTCTTCTATTTTTTGGAATATAGTTGCCAGTAAGGTTATCATCGTTGTGATTTGTCTACAACAGATGTTTATATTCCAAAACGAAGACGTCTGCTTGTTCTCATCGCCCATATTTGTATTTAATTAACACTGGTTGGTGATAAGCCATAAATACTTTGAATTGAGAGCATTGAAATGAACATTGAAGTTCTCGCGAAATTAAAAACAAAATAATGATACTATTAAAACAAGTCTGCAAAGCGAATGCACAGTGCGCATCCATATATACCTATGCTCAGATATAGTATGTTTATGAGTGAAAAAATAAATAATGGCGGCATAGCGACTCACCTTTGAATGTCTCTGCTCTGCGAAAGACATGACTGTGTATTTTATGGCCTTTAAAAAGATCAATGCCCGGCGTGCGCGGATAAGAGGGCGTCGCATAGCGTCCGTTGCATATGAAAATGTAGTCAAATTGCTGTGTCGTGTAGATGTTGCTTTGTAAATCCAGCGTTAACACCTAGCAAGGACAGTAAATTATATTAATTAAACGTAAATTATATTGTTTATTGTAATTTGCTCACCTCCCACTTGCCATGCAATGGACGCACGCGTACCACTTCCTGTCTTAACTTGATATGAGGTAGTAGTTTGAAGTGCTCGGCGTAAGATTGAAAGTATTTCAGTACGTCACTGGCCAAAATGTAAGATTCACGCATATTTGTTGGGAATTTGAAGTCCGGAAAATCCATTACTTCCTTTGGCAAATTAGTTCTACATTAAATTAACGTAATTTAATACACACTCATGCACTAAAATGATCTACAAAAACGTCTCAATTACCGCAAACCATCATACATGCTGCTGTGCACATCTTCCGCCGTGGCACAACCGTCCGCCGCGTGCTCCGTGCACACCCAGGTGCCGCCGATTTCATTGTATTTCTCATACGCCACCGCCTCCATGCCGTATTCGAGCGCGTACTTGAGCGCGCAGAGTCCGGCAGCACCGGCGCCAACCACACAGCAACTCACTTTGGCGGACATTAAGCTTCTTTCGTCCCTCCGTATTGTTTTGCTATATTTTCATAAATATTTTGCGTCTCTTCTTTTTTCGCGTGTTCTGTTACTATATTTTCATAAATATTTTTTTGCAAAAACTTTTTCGAAATTCATACGCTGCTTTGATAAGCTCCGCCTCGCTACTTACGTGCGTTGCAACTGAACGGCTGCGTGTGATCGCTGGCAGCTTTATGTGTGCGCTAGATCGTTGGCGCTGCAGCAAGGCGCATAAGACTCTTCAATCTTTGCTGATATGAGTTAATTGGCTTTGATATGAAAATCTTTACTTGAGTTATTTGAGCAAACAGCGATTACACATGTAAATACAGTTATTTATTAATATACTTAATATGTTTGTATTTCTGTATGTATGTAGGGATGTACTGGATGTATAGGGGGTCTCATTCAGTTGCTGATGTGGAAAAAATGACAAAAACAAGAAAAAACGTTAACTTCGGTTGCACCGAAAATATTCCATACAGCACTTGATTTCGATCGGTCAGTGGCAGCTATATGCTATAGTGATCCAATTTGCTACATTGCTTTGCAGTTTGCACCATTTTGTTAGGCAATATTCAATGCCAGATTTCTTGAAGATATATCGTCAAGTGGAAAGGCTTTTAATTCCGATAGTTCAGTTTATATGGCATCTATAGGTTATATATGTTTCGATATCGGCCGTTTCGAGTAGCTTCTTGGTGAGAAAAGGCCATGTGCGATCGTTTGCATTCGTTTATATACAGACGGACACGGCTAAATCGCCTTAGATCCTCGCCCAAATTGTTTATATATACTTTATAGGGTCTTTGACGTTTCCTTTTGGGTGTTACAAACAGCGTAGCAAAATAGTATACCCTCTTCATGCTGATTTTTCACAAACTCCAATCGCAAATCGAGTTATGTTTGAAAACAATGTCAGTCGTCTCAAGAATTTTTGGCAAAATTCTGGGTAGTCGAAAAAGTATTTTCATATTTTGTCAATAGATGTCGTTGCAGTCGTATTTCTCCAGTGTCACTAATCACATTGTGTCATACCTTACAGGGTTGGAAAGGTGGATTTAATTTTCATTTAAAAAAAAAAAAAAAAAAGTTACAGCTGTTCAAAATTTAGCGAAAGTAATGAAAAAATGCGCCATCTTTTGAAATTTTTGTATAATTATAATTTGTGAAGTTTACGGATACGATGCTGTATTAGTTCGTGTAGGACAACAATGGTTCGCTCGCTTCCATCCTGAAAATTTCGAAATATCGATTTACACTGATGACAGTTTTACACCGATGGAATAATGTCTCTAGCACTAGCAGAAAAATGGCAAAAAGCTTGATTAGAAATACGAAAAGACTTTTCCGACTACACAGCTATAAGATAGAGATTTCAAGCAGTAACTAAAAATATCATCCTATATTTAGTAATCTTCAATTTGGCGGACAAAATATTTACATTCAATAATCAGATTTTGCAAACTTGTGACATTATAGATAATTACATATATAATTATACAATATATACATATGTATATACAGGCATATACTTATAGAAGTATATGAGTACATAAGGAGATACTCTTGTCCAGCAATTTGAGAAAGTCGATTTTTTTAATGTAATTCGATAATTACGATATTTAAAAATATCTCCTCAACAAGATTTTTCCGACTTCATTTTATTTCCGAATTTATAGCTGTTTATAGTGTCGTAACACATTAAAAGCGTTTTGCTCGAAATACTTTTTTTAAGGTGGGCGACATGATATCTCAGCTTTACTTAATCCATTCCATGAAATTTTATAAAAAATCTCTGTTAAATATTTTTTCTAACGAGCATGCCTCGAATTTAGGAAAATTTTAATTCAAGTATATTGAAAAGAGCCGAGAAGCTCGAGTAAATTTTTTTTTCAAGTTTGGCTAAGGCTACTCCTATAGCGACATATTGACTAAGGACGAGTTTTTTAAGTTTATTTCTTTTAGATCACTACAAGGGTTGGAATCTTGCCTCTCTTTACCTCTAGGTCAAGTAAACTTGAGAAAATATATATGGCAGGTCCTTCTTAAAAGCTTTGGCCGGTTGTTTACTGTTGAGATGCAGTGCTGACAAAGTCGTTAAACTGCATTTTAGTCGATCAGCAGGCAACAAGCCGCACCGCCAAAGGGTGCTGTGTAGTAAAAACCAGTGGCATATATCATAGCACAAACAATAATGACCTGAAACGGCGCCTTTGCTGTGTGAAGTTGCAGGGGCAGTTTCTGCGCAACATCTGGCACAAAGCTGTTGCGTAGTGTGGCAGTCACGTGGTGGCCCAAATAAACGTGTTTTGCATATTTACCAATTTGCCACTGCGAACAGTGTCAATATGCAAAAATATAACATATATGGACTCGAAAAGTATATAAATAAAATCCATATACAAAAATTTAACTATACAAGCATGTACATACATATGTTTCTATACGCTTGGTAGAAAGTAGGGTTATCAGTGGATGAGAGTTTAAAGCAAATAAATCTATGCTGAATCGTTAATCAACATTTTTTATGCTAGGACAAGCGGAAAGTTTTTGAATTTTGTATACATTCACATTTTGACTGATTATATTTGATTACTCTGTAGCATTACAGGAATCTTAAGTGTCGATTTAAAAAACTTTATTATTTTTATTTGATTATGTACAGCTATTTTTACTTTTCATTCAGCAAATAATGATTGTATATTTTTAACCGGTTCCCCATTTTTTCTTGCTGATATTTTTTTTGATTTCTTTTCAATGTGTATAGCTTAGATCATACTGTTGACAGCGCCACTATTCCTCGTCTATGCTACTGAGTATGGTACATCTTCTTTGCGCTTTGCTCCCATCGAATCTCCATAGACCATAGACAAGCCATCAATAGTATTGCCCTTAACTGAAAAAATGCATAAGTATACTCAGTGAGCGAGAGAGAGAGAGAGAGGGTTAGATCGGTGACTATTTCTCCCGAGTCTGGAGTTCTAAGGGGAGGCTGGCGCTTTGAAACAATTTTTTTGGTCTTTTTTGCTCAAACAAAGCACTAGAATCATCCGCCGGTCGCGGTGTGCTCTCGACGGTCCTGAGCATACTTACTTATTAACTAATAATATGTATATCAAAAATGGTACCAGTAACAAATCCAGCCTCGAAATCCAACGTAGAATAACTCTTGCCATTGGTGCGACTTAGGACTGAGCAGGCAATTGGATAGTAAAGTCCTCTCTCGACGATCAAAAACCAAGCTCTATAAGTCACCCCGTCCTGTTGTATGGTGCGGAGACATGGACGGTGACAACATCTGATGAGTTGACGTTATGAGTTTTCGACAGTAAGGTTTTGCGAAAGAATTATGGTCCTTTGCGCGTAGACACGGTGAATATCGCATTCGATGGAACGATGAGCTGTATAAGTTATATGACGACATTGACATAGTTCAGCGAATTAAAAGTCCGATTGGACGAAAACACTCCAGCTCTGAAAGTGTTCGATGCAGTATCGGGGGAAGCAGAGGAAGGGAAAGACATCAACTCCATTCGAAAGACCCTGTGCAGAAGGACCTGGCTTCGCTTGGACTCACCAATTGTCGCCACATTGCGAAAAGAAGAACGACGGGCGCGCTGTTGTTAACTTGGCTATAACCGCCTAAGCGGTGTCTACTCCAGTAAAGAAGAAGAATATTTTTAGAAAGGACAAAAATTATTTCAGGAATTAAGTGTTTGATTTTTTTTTTGTTTTTGCATTTTACAAACGACTTTATTGTCTAAATGAATCTTGAATATGGAAGTTGATAATGATTTTGTTTAAATATATAGTATAATTAAAAAAAGATATAGCGTAGCCTTAATGACAATTAAATATATATAAAATTATAAAGTAAGCACAGTGAACCCGTAACCCCCAAAAAGCACCCAAGTAGCTCGTACAAGTAGTACAAATATTATTATGAATTTCAAGCGGTTTCCAAGGGAAATTTCACGAATGTTTCATCGTCGAGCACCTTGAAACGATCGTTACGGTATGTGGCGAGCTCATAAATGTATTTCCGACTGCAATCCTCCATGATTTTATTAATCACCGGTTTGATATTTTCAATGCCTGCCGTTTCAGAGAGATCTTGGTAGTAGTCGTACTGGCGAGAGGAAAAGAATACGCGTACATATTATATACAAATTTGTGATTGCAGCAGATATCATATTGCAATTGCATTAAATAACCGACTCACCTGCTTATCGCCCATCGCGTGCGCCAGCCGGTTGGTCAGGCCCTTTTTGCGTCGGTTCTCCTTATCCTTCTCCAAATCGGCAAACATTTCCTCACGACTGGGAAACTCACGTTTCTTGGTGAAGAATGCCAATGCGAAACGAACTTGCAAATCGAACGACTGCGACGGACACACATAGAAGGGCAGACCAATCAATGCCATCGTGGGATAATGTATATTGATACAGTGCTTGTAAAGTGGATGCACGAAATTATCATCGACGCGCAACGAAACATCGATACTGAGGAAGGGGAACGTGTATTTGTAGCCAGTGCAGAAGATGATGTGATCAAAGGTTTCGGTGGTGTCATCCTTGAAGACGGCGCCATCTGCGGTGAAGCGTTTGACGACTGTCTTCTGTGCAACGTTTGGCATGAAATCGGTGCAGGGTGCAGGATCCAAATTATGACTAAGATAGATTTGCTTAGCGAATTTGCTGATGTGGTTCGTAATATCCATGCCACTGGGGCCGGCGCCGATCACGAGCACAGTGGTGCCTACGAAAGCAAGGTCGGTTATGGTCATCCATTTTAATCTCGCCTAAAAACAGTGTTCGTGATATAATATTTACCTTCAAATGTGTCCGGTTTCCGATACCAATGGCTGTGCAACTTTTGACCTTTATAACTATCTATGCCTTCGATATCTGGCATCAGTGGCATGCTATAATGACCGTTACAAACGAAAACGAAATCAAATATTTCTTTGATGAAAGTGTCATTCTTGATGTCGCGAATGTAGATCTGCGTGAGAAACGAAATGAGTTAAACGTGAATTAATGTGGATATATAATATATAGTGCATAACGAGCTGAGTCGATTTAACCACGTCTGTCCGTCTCTCGATCTGACTTTCTGCATCCGTTCTTTTCTAAGCAAGAAGCAGCTTCTTTGTTGGAACGGCCGATATCGGATCACCACAGCATATAGCTGTCATACAACCTGAACAAATCGGAGTGCTTGTATGGAAAGCTTTGTCATTTGACGAGATATCTTCACCAAATTTAGCACGGGTTATTATTTAAGACAACGATACAATCTCCTAAGAAATCGTTTAGATCCGATCACTAAAACATATAGCTGCTATACAACCTGAACGATCGGACTAAAGTGCTTGTATGGAAAACTTTTTCATTTGACGAGATATCTTCATCAAATTTGTCACGAGTAATTGCCTCAGACAATAGGCAATCTCCTAAGAAATTGTTCAGATCCAATCACACTAGCATATAGCTGCCATACAAATCGTGCGATCAGAATTTAGGCTTTGTATAGAAAACTTTGTCATTTGACGAGATATCTTCACCAAATTTAGCACAGGCTATTGTTTAAGACAATGATACAATCTTCTAAGAAATCGTTCAGATCCGATCACTATAGCATATAGCTGCCATACAAATCGTGCGATCGGAAT
>NW_017537046.1:1878871-1889347 GCF_001853355.1 Bactrocera latifrons
CATTTGACGAGATATCTTCACCAAATTTAGCACGGGTTATTGATTAAGACAATGATACAATCTCCTAAGAAATCGTTTAGATCCGATCACTAAAACATATAGCTGCTATACAACCTGAACGATCGGATATCAGTCTTTGTATGGAAAACTTTTCAAATTGAAGAGATATTTTTCAGAAAATTTGCATGTATTATTTTTCAAGGCAACCGTACAATCTCCTAAGAAATTGTTCACATCCGATCACTATAGCATATAGCTGCCATACAAACTGAAGAATCAAAGTTCTTTTAAGTATTTTAGTAACCGAACTTAACGGGTTTTGTTGTTTTTTATAATTTTATTTTATTATTTCACTTTTTAATATTTTTTTAAATTTATTTTTTTTTTCTTGTTTTCAACTTACTTCCCATTTTTCATCCAAAGGACGCACGCGTATTATCTCATGCTGCAGCTTAATATATTTAGATAAATCGAAATGTTGCGCGTACGACTGCAAGAACTTCAGCACCTCCGCAGACGGTACGAATGATTGCTCGATTTCCGCAGGATATGAGTAATCCGGATAACCCATAACCTCTTTGGGCAGATTTGTGCTATTTTTTTGTGAGAATGTAGAGAAAAAATGTTGCAAGATCCAGAATATTTGGAGTAAACTTTTGTAGACATACCGTAAACCCTCGTACATGCTGCTGTGCACATCATTTTCGCCTGGTTTCGTATACACCCAGGTGCCACCGATCTCGCTGCACTGCTCATAGGCGATCGCATCCATGCCCTGCTGCAGTGAGTTTTTCAACGCGCAAAGTCCCGCCGTACCAGCGCCAATTACACATACACGCTTGCCATTGGTAGCCATTTTGAACCAAGTTTTACACTTTTTTTTTTTTTTACACTTCTTTATAGTTCCTTTTTGCTATGCACTTCACTTCCGCTGCACTACACTTCCTCACTCATACAAAGTTCAAACACTATTACGTACCGTTACACTTTTGTATTGACTAATATATGCGTTCAATATGTTTTTTTACCGCGCTCCGCAGCTTGTACGTCTGCTTTGTTAGATGGCCAGGAAAATACTGTGATCGACAGCTTGCCGTCAGCGCCAACATCACCAACGTTTCCGTCGCTTAACGGCCCAGTAATACATACAGCGCGCAGTCGACAAGCACGTTTTACGTACAAGTATTGAGTACGTTTACGAAATTAACGTTCAAAATAAAATCGCTTGGCTTATCTGTGCGCAACCCCATGATGGGGCAAATGCGGCGGCAAATAGACAATCGCTTAGCCAATGCTTTGCCGCAGCTGTTGTCGAAGCTTGTGTTTTTGCTTGACTATGTACTGGTAGGCGAAAGATCACATGTGTAGTGTTCGGTGGCGCATAGTGGTTTAGTCAGTCAGGTGCTATACCGTCACCCATCATCAAACCATAATTTGGTTAGTTGATCCGTTTCTTGCGCTTGCGCAAAGCCTTGGCAGAAATCAAAGATTTGCAGTTGAAATTCCATTATTTGCTGATAGTAAATATTTGGCAAACTTGTTTACGCGCGTAAAGCTGGAGGCCGTTGGTAAAACTCGGCAGTAGAGTTTGTTTATATTGATATCGGATCTCATTTTTGCCATAAAAATGCGTTTTTTTCTATTTATACTATTTCTACTATTTTACTTTTTTTTTTAATATTTTTTTTTTTTTAATATTTTGTCTAAAATATTTTTTCATATCTGAGTTAAAAAAAAATTTAGGTATGTTTATAATCCCTCTTACAAGGTTACGCAAAGCCATGCTAGGTACAAAAGTCCTTTTCTTTGAAATGGCATAGTCTGCAACACAAAATTACGTCGCACATCATAAATTGCGTCGTACACTCACCTAGCTGCTCATAAATTGATAATTCATTTATACTTAATTGCAAGAATTATGTATGTAAGTAAGTGCTCTTATTAATATTAACTGAATATGTTTTTATTGATAGCCGGGCCAACCTACATACATATGTACATTTAAAGCTTGACCTTGTTCGCCGTAGGCATCCGGCGATCGCATGCCGATCAACTATTTTGTTGCTGAAGAGAGGGACATTTCTATTCGTAATAGTTATTTATAAATAATAATAATGTAAATTACACTTTTCTTTGCAGATTGTTAGTTTTATATTTTTAGTTAATTACTTTTCCTTTTTTGTTGCTGGCAGCTGCTGATTTGCGAGATTATTTAAATAAAAAATCGGATCCGTTTGCAATTATGTTTTCGTAAGCCTGTCTTTGTTGTTTCTTTAGCTGAACAATTGTTTACTCAAATATGTTATTTATTTGACACTTTCGCTGTCAAATTAAAATTTCAAAGGCGCGTGTTGGCGTTTAATCTGTTGATTAGAAACTAAACTAACAAAAAAATCTTTTCTTGAACATCCAAGACTAAGAAATCATGGTTTTTTGCATAATAATCTTTTTATTTTGGAAATCTGTCGAATTATGAAAATGACTGATTTTTTTAAATTTTTGTTGCTCAGTCACATGATTTTGATGTGTCACATGTTTTGTGAATTTTTCTCCTTTCTTCGTCTCACTGTTAAACTGTTCTGTTTGAATCCGACAGTGACCGACTGCACAGCAGTCTATAGGCGCAGGATAAAGGCTCTTGGATCCATGACTCCAAATAGAGATCACATCGCCTCAATAGCACCTAGCAGTATAATGGAATTCATCAATTTGCTGGGGCTAGTGGAGTCGTTATGACTTAGGAGAGCGCACAATAGACACTAGGTCGCGGTGCGATCCTCATTTACTTATCTAGACGACTCTAATTGATCCAATAAATAGTAAAATTTTTTAACAAAATTATAATAGTCCCAAAAAAAAAAAACGGAACCAGTTTAGATAGTTTTTGGAAAAAAATCATAGTTGTATGAAACACAACGGAAATGTAAGATAGAATAACAAATATAGAGGAAGAAACAATTAACGTGCGATTGGACGTCGGGAAAATGAAATTGAGGGGCGTGGTTGAATTTTTAAGGATTAAAGACGGCTTAACTCGTTTTCTAGCAAAACTATAAAGCCTATAGAAAAAAGTTGTATGGAAATGTTGTAGATAATGAACACATCGGTAACTTTTTATAGACTTTTTTCGCATAACCTCAAGATTTATGTGAACAATTGATGTAACCAAGTTTTTGCGTTTTTTTTTTTGTACAAAATTTTTTTCTTTCATAAAATGTTGAGCCAGCTTACCTACGTGCAGGAATTCGTGGACATGCCGGAAATTTTCAGACGTGCAATTCTAAAAAGACCTATCAATAAGTAGGTACGTGCGTATTTGTCACAAATCGATAAACAACTTTAAAAACTCGTGCAAATAACGGTAGCTATATATTAGGCGAAACTAGTTTCATACCAAAAACATATTTCAACAGTTAAAATTGTCGGTTGACTCACATACATATCCCGTGCAAGCATGTATGCAACTATAGAGTACATATTCTCACCTGAAATACAAAATAACGTAACAACATTTTCGTAAATTTACAGTGGCATGAATGAAACACGAAATAAAGTGGAACATGAGTGAAACAAAATTTTAATATTCGTTGAAACTGGTTTATATCTGACCGCAGGACATGAAAATGTTGAACATATTTAATATTATGTATGTAATTTGAAGTAGTGAAGCGTAATCAATAAGACACTGAATTTTGAATTTTTTGATGATGCGTTATTTTGAATTTCAGGTGACGATATGCACATATCAATTTTCGTTTTCAAATACATGCACATATTCCCATGCAAAAGTTGGAATCCAAATTTTTGTTTGCTTTACGTTTTGTTGCAATACTCGCACCAGCATCAAAGTGTAGACTGCCTGCTCGCGCTCATATCAAGGAAAGAGCAAAAGTTCGCTAAGGCAATAAAAGTCTAGTCTCGATTGATAAGCGCGTATGACAACAGCCGGCACCGAGACTTCCCCGTGCCGGTGCCCGGTGCATATGCTCAATACGATCTTTGAACGCCAATATACATGCGGCTATTGTATTGATCCACACAATGTGTGATCGCGTATGATTGCTGGAATAGGAAATGAGCAGGCGTCTATATATTATACTAATTCGATTTCATTTTTGTTTTTATTTGATTTTGATTTTTAAGCACTAGCGTCATGAGGGGTGTTCAATATGAACTGTTTAGCTAGTTATTAGAAAGATATTTGGAAATAGATTTACATTTGATTTTGGCCGCTTCGCTTAATTATGCTTTCAATAAAAAATCTAATGTACACACATAAAAAACTAACAGTTGAATACTCGTACTTAAGGCTCACACCTAGTGTGACCGCCTAAAAAACGATGGTGTTTGGGAATTTAAACGAAAAAAAAATTGCTTTGAAATGTGTATGTTATATTTATAGATATTTCAATAACACAAAGTAAAAAAAAAAAAATTTTGAAAATTGAAAATTGAAAATTTTCAAAATTTTTTTTCAATTTTTGAATTATTTTGAATAATTAAAAATCTGTCTCTTATACACATCTAAATTTAAAATTTCGCAAGTTTTTTGAAAAATACTGAAAATTTTGATTTTTAACTTAAATATTTAATTTCGTATTTTTAATCAAACTTCAACTTATTATTTTATATTCATATTAATAAATAAATAAACAAATATGTATGTACCATTTTGGTCGACCAGTTTTTGACATTTTTCCGCTTAGACATTATTCCTCAGTGTAAATCGAAATTTCCAAAACGGAAGCAGCGAACCATTGTAGTGCTACACGTCTCCGTTAACTTCACAAATTTCATTGTTGGCTTCCCTGGCATATTTCCTTTTTTTACACAAAAATTTCAAAATATACCGAATTTCTTCATTATTTTCACTCATTTTTGAAGAGCTGTAACTTTTTCAAAATCCCCGAATTTGTTTTTTTTTTGGTTAAATGAAGCTTAAAATGTCACCTTTCCAACACTACAATGTGATTGCTAGCACTGGAGATATGTATGTATACGACTGCAACGACAACTATCGACACAAAATACGAAAACACTTTTTCGACTACCAATAAAAGTTAATTGCGCACTAATTTAGAAGGTTAACTCACAACTTATTAATTATTTACAAGTGAGCATTGTGTTAAATCAGCAATTATATACACATACATACATATATATTAAATATATTTATATAATATATGTATATAATTTGTTTACTTTGGCTTTGAAATATTCAGAGGAAAGTGCATCATAACTCGAAAGTGGAAATATTTTTGAAATAATAAAGTTTTATTACATATTTATAATTTGTTCTTATTTTTATTAAGTTTTAGAAACATACATTCTGATATATTCCCACGTATATAGTATATATTTATATGTGTGTATATGTTTCTACTTCCCAACAACACTAGAAAAAGCAATAACTTTTTAAATTTATGTTACGATTTATAAACATGAATGTATATAAAAGTATATATATGTATTTTTATTGCCTTAATTGGCATTAAAATAGGTCAGGCGATAATATTCACTTACAGAAATCACATGGAGAAGGCGCACGCCCTTGTTTATAGGAAGGAAATTCAATGATTGAGCGTAAGTTGAACAACAAATTTATTTTTGTAAATTTTTATTTTAATGAAAAATATTTTTGTAAGTTTTACGAGCTATTGACGTCACTTATCCTTACTAAGCTGTGATTCTTTAGGTTTTAGTTAGAAAGCTAACGTCACAGCCTTATAAAATGGCTTGGCAGGCGCATTTTTATGAGCAACATTAATATATGTATGTAGCAGCTATACATATGTATACAAACATGCGTAGGCGAGTATATAGCTACGAATTCATTGATTAAAAGCTATAACACGAACATGTTTTACATGCATACTTGAGTGATCAATTCTAATAAATTTTTTAGTCTGAGGCGATAATGATTTTATTATTACTATAGTAATTATATAAAATACTTGACAGACATAAGATATTAAACTGTAAAGTAATCAAAAACGGCAATGCTTGAGATTCCCTTGTTATCTTATCTAAGTTTATAAGCCGATAAATAATGTGATTTGCCAAAGCTATTGGTAAATATATTCACTGTTTCAGATTTGTCTAACTATACATACATATATTTCATTGAATTTTGTTTTTAGCGGTCTGTAGAAACTTAACTTATGTGTTGTCATTTATATTAGCACTTTGATGCTACTCAAACCTATACAAATATATTAATAATATATATATGAGGCCCTCTGTACACACAGACTACTCTTCAGAGAAAAAATATTAACCGTTATATTCTACATTAAACCGTTCATAACGTTATAAACTCAAATATAATCTAACTTAAATTTGTATCAGTTCAGTTTAAATGAGGCCTAAAAGTATGCTATAATCGAACTACTAACGCGCATTATACACAAATATCGCACTAGACCAGAGTATATAAACGACTAGACAACAAAACAGTTACGTAATGCTTTGAAGCGAAATTGCGAAAAACAATGTACACTTGTGGATTTAGATAATATAAAGGTTTCTCAATTTTATTCTTAAACAAAAGCTATTTCTTGGCGCATAGTATGCTACATGATGAATGCGAACTAACGTACATACGTTGTATACAAATTAGAAAAAAATTTAAATCGTATCTAATTATAAAGCAATTGTTGGTAAATTTTTGTTTAGAAAAAAATAAAATAAAATAAATGCACTACGGTTTATATCAGATGATTAATGACGACATTGTAGCCTTACAATTTCCCTGTCAACTCTGGCACAGCTTTGAAAAGATCCGCCACCAAACCAATATCTGCTACCTGGAAGATTGGAGCTTCGGGATCTTTGTTTATAGCCACTATTGTCTTAGAGTCTTTCATGCCAGCCAAGTGCTGAATGGCACCGGAAATGCCGACAGCGATGTATAATTCGGGTGCGACAATTTTGCCTGTTTGACCAATTTGCAGATCGTTGGGCACATAACCAGCATCAACGGCAGCACGGGAAGCACCGACAGCAGCACCAAATTTATCAGCCAAATCATAAAGTAGTTTAAAGTTATCGCCGGATTTCAAACCACGTCCACCAGACACAATCACTTTGGCACCAGTCAACTCTGGACGATCAGATTTAGTAAGTTCTTGCGAAACAAATTCACTCAATTGGGAGGCATAATCTCCAGTTGGTGCCTGTTCTACGGCGCCACTACCACCAGTAGCAGCGGCAGGTGCGAAATTCGTACCACGCACGGTTATCACTTTAACGGGATCTGTGGAGCGCAGTGTCAATATGGCATTACCAGCGTAGATAGTACGCACAAAGGTGTCTTCGCTCTTTACATCGATAATTTCTGAAATAGGCGACACATCCAATTTAGATGCTACGCGTGGAAGTACATTCTTTCCAAACGCAGTGGCACCAGCCAATATATGTGTAAACTTGAAATGCGATTGAGCTGCCAGCACAAGTGGTGTAATAGATTCCGGCGTGAAACCCTTGAAAGCTGCGTTCTCCGCCACCAAGACTTTAGCAACACCTTCGACCTTTGCAAGTGCTTCAGATGCCTAGAAATTTTATACACGTTATTACTTTGTTGTTGATTATGCAAACATAAAACAAGTAATGCATTTACCGGACCACATTTGGTGCCAGCTACCAATACCGTGACATCACCACCGATCTTCTTCGCAGCGGAGATGGTGTTTAATGTAATCGGATTTAGTGCCTCATTATTGTGCTCAGCAACCACCAAGGTGCTTTTGCAGCGGTTGATCTGTAATAAATGTATTGTTTTTTTCACGTGGGCTACATTGCTGCTTTTTGCTTACCAAACTGCTGCGTATAAGATTCCTTGCATTGGAACTGAACATTGTAGTTTAAAAATAATAATAATTACAAAAATAAAATTTAGGTGGTTTTGCTGCAATCTCCTGCAAAAATGTTAGCTGATAAGAATTTTTATTAAATCAAAGCTTGCTAATTAAACACTTACTCGGCGATCGCCACGAAAGTCCAAAAGTCGAATAACTCTTCAGACAGCTGTTCGTGGTGAGTTATACAATCAGCTGGTTTCTGTCTCAACTATGTTGTTCCTCTGTCAATATTGAAAATTTTAAATTATGGATAATATAATTTAAAAACCATTATTAATAATATTGTTTTCTTTTTTTAAAATATATTTATAATATTAATAGCAATCTTACAATTGTATTTGCAAACTTACCACTTTCGTTGAGAGTTTTATGAGTGTGCTGTCAACATGTTATGGTAAAGTGGCAGCATTGATTGTTGACATGTGTGCGTGCGTACCATAATATATGTCAAATATCTTCGTAAATATTTATAGTTCTTAACAAATAATAAAATTTTGATAAATTTACTTAAAGTCCTCCAAAATCTCAAAATTCAAAGTGTTTTCAAAAGTATTTAAATATTTTTTGTTGTCAGTGCGGCAACTATCAATCAGTATCAAGACTATGGCACCTTCAATACCAGATAGGTTAGTGCTAAGAACGGCGGCAAGAAGCTCAAATGGTTTTCCCCATCATTCATATAATTACGTACATATGTAATAATTTGCAGATGGCTCAACTATACTCCTATGGGTCAACGGGTCGAAGGAACACGATTTATTGCATTTAAAGTGCCGCTTCGGGAGGTGAGTTTTTAACAAGAAACCTATCTATCGCTTAAAAGTTAGTAGCCCTTATTTTTGGAAGTGATCGGAATGTTTATTGCGTCGTATACACATTTAATGGTACTATAGATAGATATGCATCTATGTTCCAATTCTTTCACTATAATTGATTTCATAAATCGTTAATAAAGGAACCTTACCAATCCGACGTTTGATGCCTTGTCACCGCAACATTTAAATTTTTTTTTTAATAATTCAAAACGATAACAATTGCGCAAACCGGTTGTAATTGTATCGGCATTATCGAACTCAAAAGGCATTTATTGCTAACAGGACCCATAGTGCCCAACGTAAAACGAGCTAAAAATTGGTCACGTATTTGCATACATATAGGCTTATATTAAGATCACATGTAAATATATATGCCCATGGAAGTATTGCATATATACATGTACAGATATACATACATACATATATGTGTGTAGTTCTTGATTAAAAAAAAAGCCAAAACTCTAAAATATATTATTATTATTTTTTTTTATTAAAATAATGCCGAATAAGGAAGAAAAGAGTAATGCGTTTTTGGACCACACGCCTTCTGACTGATGGTGCCGGAATAACATGAGGCGCCATTTCCTATTAAATTCAAGGAAAATATGAATATGAAATTAAATTGTTTTATTTAATTAAATAACAGCAACTCCTAAAGGGAGCCAGGAGTTGGCACTGGCGGTTAACGGTGGTTGTCATAAAGGCTTTGTTTTTTCTCTGTGCGCCTTTATTTTTGTCGTATTGCTATTTACTCAATGCCTTGCCTTTGCAGCTTTCCGATCGAGGCGTACGCTGCATGAACGCTGTTTTTGCATTCTTTATAGTGGCTTGAAGTTAAATTTATATTAATTATACCACACAGAAATTCGCTCGCAGGCAAGACATGTCACACAGTGGATGAAAAGGCGCACGCATGCGCAAGTGTTTAGTTCAAACAGTATATGCGTATGCGTATTTGTTGTATTGAAATAGTGACTTTTATTATTTTTCGTTAATTAAGCAATTTATTTTGTCAGACATTTAGGGTGGTCTCCTTGCTAAATGACCGGCGGGCCTATGTTGGTATTTTTCAATTTTATCTTTGCATAATGAATTGCGTATATTTTAAGAGTTAACACAAGGTATAATGAAAAACATAAATAAACTTTTTATACTTTTTAAGTATCGCAGCAAAAAATACAGAAGTTAAAAACATAACCTAACTTTATTTTTGTTTCGCTTGTTCAGAATTGTAAGTTTGTTTTTTGATTTCTCTAGGTTGTCAATGAAAATGTGGACGAGCAGGACCGACTTGATGCCTCGATTTTACTGAAATCAATACCGAACTTGGGTATGATTATCGATCTGACGAACACCTCTCGCTATTATACGCCAGATGTAAGTTTTTTTGGTTAGTTTCTTTTTTCGAATAAAAAATGTGTGTTTTTCCTTTTCTATATTTTTTCGCTCACATATAGTGCTTTGTAAAGAAGGGTTTAGAGTATAATAAATTAATGATTCCTGGCCATCATACACCACCGCCACATTTGGTTGATCAGTAAGTACTGCCTACTTCTATCCATACATACACACAATACATATGTACATACATATGAATGTGTAATTTTTTGTAATTGCTTCATCATGTTTTTTTTTATATACAGATTCAAAAAACTGGTGTTTAATTTTTTAAATAAAAACGCGGGTAACGGTAAGTAAACCCATAATCGGAACTAACACAGCTGTTGCAGTAAATTTTTGTATTTTTTTTTTTATATATTTCTTCCCAAAAATATCATATTAGGAAATTATATATATTTTCT
>NW_017537047.1:0-10232 GCF_001853355.1 Bactrocera latifrons
AGCTAAAAACAGTGACCTTTGGCGTTAACTGTGCCCCATACTTAGCCATTCGAACACTCCATGAATTGGCTGAAAACACCAAGTCAGAATTTCCTCTGGCGACCCAGGTGTTAAAAACACAAACGTATGTAGATGATATCCTGTCTGGAAGCCATGGTCTTCCACAAGCATACGAGGCCTTATCACAGGTAATAAAAGCCCTCAATTCCGCAGGGTTTCCATTAAAAAAGATTACGGMAAATCACCCAAATATACTCAAAAATATTCCAAACGAAAATTTGTTGGACACTAATTTCCCAATATTCGAAAAGGAAAGTACAACAAAAACACTAGGCATCCAATGGAATGCGATATCGGACCAGTTCTCATATACGACAGAGTCCATATCCGCATTATCAGCAATCACAAAAAGACAGATTTTATCCTCGGTGGCAAAACTTTTTGACCCCGCAAGATGGCTATCGCCAATTATGATACAAGCCAAAATCCTGATACAAGAATTATGGCTAGATGGTACCGACTGGGACGAGCAAGTAAAACCACTTCGTTTAGAAAAGTGGTCCCAGTTCGCTAGMAATCTGRAAGATATCACACAAATACAAATCCCACGATGGGTAAATTATAGGCCAGAGCACAAAGTCGAACTACACGGCTTCTGTGACGCCTGAGAAAAAGCATATTGCGCCACTATATATGTTCGCACACAAAGCGACAAGGCGACCACAAGAAACTTACTAGTTGCAAAAGCAAAAGTGGCACCTCTAAAAACAATAAGTCTACCACGACTAGAACTATGTGGTGCACTACTACTTGCCAAACTAGCATCCATAGGGCAAACGCACCTGAATATGGCAAAAAATAAATTATATCTCTGGGCCGATTCTGAGATTGTATTAGCCTGGTTGGAAAAACCACCACATGCATGGAAAATGTATATTTCCAATCGAACGTCTCAAATACTTGATCTCGTAGGATCAGCCACTTGGCGACACGTAGCCAGTGCTGACAATCCTGCCGATCTTGGGACAAGAGGGTGCAAATCCCTTCATCTCGCCACCACCACTCTCTGGTGGAATGGCCCCCGATGGCTAATAGAATCTCCCGACTCTTGGCCACAAATGCCAATGCGCAACATAATTGCCCCAGAAAGTCGAAAAATCGCCACTTATCACACAACAATAGATGATGCTAATATCCTTGAACGATTTTCATCGTTCCCCCGAGCAGTCAGAGTAGTCGCCTATATTCTCAAATTCGCAGAGCGACTCAACCTTAAGACAAAGGAAGCAACTTGCCCCCAATGCGATACATTGACGCACCAAGACTTACAAAAAGCAAAGGTCGCTCTTATCGCATCAACCCATACGCGCTACTTCAGCCGCGACCTGGGGTTACTAAGAGAATCGAAGCCAATTGACAAAAAGAGCTCACTCYTAGTACTAAACCCATTTATAGACACGAAAGGTCTGCTTCGCGCAAACGGCCGGCTTGCTAATTCCAGCGTTACGTATAATGAACGCCATCCCATAATAATACCTGAGAAATCCTCATTTGCCACATTATTCATCAATTATATCCATATACTCATGTTACACGCCGAACATCGCCTCATGCAACATATGGTACGCCAAGAGTTCTATGCTCCCCG
This sequence comes from Bactrocera latifrons, assembly GCF_001853355.1. Taxonomy (NCBI): domain Eukaryota; kingdom Metazoa; phylum Arthropoda; class Insecta; order Diptera; family Tephritidae; genus Bactrocera; species Bactrocera latifrons. The sequence goes on from NW_017537047.1 coordinate 1,649, forward strand.
TCTTAAGTCCCAAATCAAGAAGTGCATTTTCATGTGCAAGGTCTGCACGATGCACAAGCAGAAAATGAGAACACAGATTATGGCAGCACTTCCACCGGAACGCTGCAACTTCGCTCTGCCTTTCACCACCACAGGTGTCGACTTTGCTGGGCCTTTTCAAATAAGGGCGTCCATGCTAAGGTCTCCAACCCTCATGAAGGGCTATGTGGCTGTCTTTGTCTATTTTACGACAAAAGCAGTACACCTTGAGCTCTGTACCAATCTGACAAAGAAGGCTTTCCTCGCGGCATTTGCTCGCTTCGACGGACGACGTGGCTTTCCATCCAAAATCATGAGCGATAATGGTAAAACGTTTATAGGGGCTCAAAGAGCCACAGAAAAACAGTTTGTTGATTTAATCAAGCAAGTTTCCCCTGAGATCATACAAAAGTAAGCTCACCAAGGCATTAGTTGGCAATTTATTCCCCCAAGCGTGCCTCATATGGGTGGTTTATGAGAATCCGCAGTAAAAAGTTTCAAATCCCATTTTAAAAAAGTAGCTGGAAACTACAAATTTAATTACGAGGAATTCATAACATTACTAATTCGCATTGAAGCCGTACTCAATTCACGGGCACTAACAACGCTCTCGCAAGACCCCTCGGATCTTACAGCCCTAACCCCAGGGCACTTTCTCAAAGGAGCACCCATTCTGACCACACCTGAGCGAGGCATGGAGTCGCTGTCGCTGAAAGAAGACTATTTAAAAGACGTCCACAAGAGGTATCGATGGAAAACATCAGAAAATGTGCCTAAGCTTGGAGATTGTGTCCTAATTAACGACGATAGTCTCCCTCCGACCGAATGGCGGCTTGGCCGCATAGAAAATCTTTACCATGGCTCCGGCGGTCATATCCGAGTAGTCGATCTCCGTACGCAAACCGGAACGTTAACTAGACCACTTGTAAAACTATGGTTTTTACCAACTACCGATAATAACGAAACGGTGTCAAAACTCGTTAAACGATAATCAAACAATATAACTTAATTAGTTAAAAGCTCGTCCAAAATGACGGCCCCTTCGTGCCACATATTGTGGAACAAACTATGAATGATAAATCTATAAACATTTACTCTTYTTCCACRCAGGGTATTATGGATGCTGATAGGCCAGTTACACCAACGCCAACTATACGTTCGGCTATCACTGTACCTTGCACTGGGGCTGTCCCCGTAGCAGCGCCCCGTACAACCACTGTAACCACTGCGCCAACCGTTGCACGAACTGCCGCCCGACAAACAACGACCGCGGCTTCGCAGTCGCCCCGAACCCGATGCCCGCTTTGTTGCCGCCCACACCAATTGCAGCACTGCCCTATTTTTAAGGGGATGACTCCCAATCAGCATCAGCAGGTGGCTCAGGCACATGGACACTGCTTGAATTGTCTGGCTCAAACCCATGTTACACAGGAGTGCGTGTCTGACACCATGTGCCAGCACTGTGAGCGGTCACATCATACACTACTGCACCGTCATCCCAGACGCGCTGTCGCCTATTCATCTGCTCCCGATAACCGCGATTTAGCCCGCCAGGCGCAGCCAAGCCGTGCAGCACGGACCCGTCAAAGAAATGTCCTCGCAGCACCTTGGGGTGGCGTCCACATAACGACACTTCGATGTGGCGCCAATCATCCAGGATTCAACAACAATACATAGAGGCGCAACACCGACACACCGCATTCATCATTTAACCACACACGTTCAGCAGATCTAGCAGCTGACCGACACCCGACACCAAAACGCTAAGAAAGGAATAACGGGTAGCGGACCGGCCTCTTTTTTTCGACGTCACGCTCAAGGAAACAACAGCGGCGCGCTCGACCTCTTTTACATCTTTTTTTGCGATACCGATCTTTTTTCCGATCTTTATTAAATTGTGTTTTATTTTCAAAAAAAGCCTGCTTTTCCCATTTTTTCTAATAAAATACCTTCATCAGAAAATTCAATTCAATTAGTTATATTTATGAGGAAAAGGAACAATATCTTCTTTCCTAAAAGAATCTTTTATGTTAATTGAGTTGAATTCATTATCTAATATTAACTTTCTGGGTCTTCCTTTGATTGAAAAGAATAATCTAAGCTTTTCTATAATAGTTATACTGCTTCTATCTTCTCGCTGAAATGCCATAGCAAATTTCGCAAATTTCTCTATAAAAGTAAGGAACTATATCATTTATATCTGATGGTGTTTTCGTTTAATTGAAATTTTGGTTTTAAAGGTTTTCTATCATATTTTGCTCTATTGCAAACATCGCAATTATTTATATATTTTTGAATCAAAACTTTCAAATTTTTCCAGTATATTAGTTTTTTCAATTTTTCGTAATTTTCATTAATACCTGCATGTCCTGTTTCATTTTTATGATATTGAGCAATTTGTTTATAAAATTGTTCTTAATTTTTCATATCTTTAGCATGGAATACACATGTAAAAAAACTTTACCTGTCTATTAAATATTTGAATAAGCTTTTGCTGAACTATATTGTACAGATTATAGGTTAAATAAGAAAAAATGCCTCCTTTTCCACTCTTTATGTGCCTACGACAAAGATCTATGAAATTATAATTTTTTATATCTTCTGCGCTAATAAAAATTTTCTTCGTGTTGCCTAGTTCTTCAGGTTCCAAAATTTTCTTTTTTGTTAAAATGATTTGTATATTGAAGCGATTTACAATAGTGTGTAAAATTGGAAAATGATCATTTAGTTCCTCCTCTTGAGAGTGGAGTGTAGCATTTGTGCTTATGTTGTCTTCTTCCAATGAATGAATCTCGCCTGTGTTACTATCTATTCTACTTAAAAAATCGGCTACGTTATTTTCCTTTCCTTTCACGTAATTTATATTAATATTGTATTCACCTAGTTTAATTTACCATCTTTGCAATCTTCGGTTAATGTCTTTTCCCTTGGTTTTTATCTGGAGCCACTTAAGTGGTTGGTGATCGGTTAAGAGATCAAATGCTCTGCCTCTGTATGGTTTATAATATGTCACTGCCCACACAATAGCCAGTAGTTCTTTTTCTGTAGTGGAATAACTTCTTTCGTATGTGTTAAGTGTTCGATTAGCATAGCTTATAGGATGWCTGCCCTGGCATTCTTCTTTCCGAAAGGCATTCTTATAAATTCAAAGTGTTCTTGGGGTGTAGAGAAAGCTGTTTTTTGTCTATCTTCTTCTTTTATTAATACTTGATGAAAGCCTTTTGCAAGATCTAATGTTGTAAAATACTGAGCTCTTCCAAGTTTGCTGAGTATTGTTTCTATATGGGGTATTGGNATCTAATATTAACTTTCTGGGTCTTCCTTTGATAGAAAAGAATAATCTAAGCTTTTCTATAATAGTTATACTGTTTCTATCTTCTAGCTGAAATGCCATAGTAAATTTCGCAAATTTGTCATAAAAGTAAGGAAGTAAAATTTTTTACTTATGTATATATCTGCGTGAACTATTTCATTTATATCTGATGGTGTTTTCGTTAATTGAAATTTTGGTTTTAAAGGTTGAGTATCATATTTTGCTCTATTGCAAACATCGCGATTATTTATATCTTTTGAATCAAAACTTACAAATTTTTCCAGTATATTAGTATTTCAATTTTTCATAATTTTCATTAATACCTGCATGTCCGGTTTCATTTTTATGATATTGAGCAATTTGTTTATAAATTTGTTCTTCATTTTTCATATCTTTAGCATGGAATTCACATGTAAAAAAACTTTACCTGTCTATTAAATATTTGAATAAGGTTTTGCTGAACTATATTGTACTGATTATCGGTTAAATAAGAAAAAATACCTACGTTTCCGCTATTTATGTGCCTACAACAAAAATCTATGACATTGTTATTTTTTATTTCTTCTGCTCTAATAAAAATCTTCTTCGTGTTGCCTAGTTCTTCAGATTCGATTTTGCTTAAATATGGTTGTATCCCTTCTGTTGTTAAAGTGTGACCTAGAAATTCAGTTGTTTTCGCGAAAAATTTGCATTTATCTACCTGAATCTTTAAATTATGTTTTTTTAATGCTGACAATATTTTGTTGATATTTTGGGTATGTTCTTCAATACTTGAACTAAAAATTAAGATGTCGTCTAAATAAACTACAYATATCTTGTTGATATATTCCCTAAGAACTGAATTCATTAAACGTTGGAAAGTTTCTAGTGCATTCTTTAGTCCGAAAGGCATTGTTATAAAGTCAATGTGTGCTTGGGGTGTAGAGAAAGCTGCTTTTGGTCTATCTCCTTCTTTTATTAATACTTGATGAAAGCCTTTTGCAAGATCTAATGTTGTAAAATACTGAGCTCTTCCAAGTTTGCTGAGTATTGTTTCTATATGGGGTGTTGGAAATTTGTCATCTATAGTGACTTCGTTTAGCTTTCTGTAGTCAATAACTATTCTCCATTTTTTCTTCATTGAATTGTCTTGCTTTTTCGGNAAAGCTGTTTTTGGTCTATCTTCTTCTTTTATTAATACTTGATGAAAGCCTTTTGCAAGATCTAATGTTGTAAAATACTGAGCTCTTCCAAGTTTGCTGAGTATTGTTTCTATATGGGGTGTTGGAAATTTGTCATCTATAGTGACTTCGTTTAGCTTTCTGTAGTCAATAACTATTCTCCATTTTTTCTTCATTGAATTGTCTTGCTTTTTCGGTACAATCCAAAGAGGCGAGTTGTACGGGGAATTATTTTCTTTAACTATACCTTGGCGCAACATCTCGTTTATCTGTATACTAATTTCTTCTTCATGAATTGGGGGATATCTATAAATTTTATTATAAGTTGGTCTACTTGTTTTTGTAACAATTTCATGCTGAATTTCATGAGTATGAGAAAGGTTCTTACCTTCTTGGAAAAATAAATCGCTATTTGCTTTAAGAATGTATTCTAATTTTTGCTTTTCTTCTTCATTCATGTCACTATTTGAGAAAATATCTAGCAAATTATCTTTATATTCTGTAAGTATATATATATATATCTTCGTAATTGTAAGGGCATGAGTTTATAAATTTAATTGTGTTGCCGTTTATTTCTACATACTCCTTTTCTAAATTAATTATTGCTTTAACAGGTTTTAAAATATTCTGTCCTATTATAGCATCAAAGCTATTATTTTTTATGTTGGTTAGTTTACAATGTATATAACTTTTTTCATTGAATTCGTTTGGGTTTGGGGTGACTAACTATTTATTTAGGCAAAAAATTTCCTTAATATATGTTTTGGTTTATCAAGCTCAATGCATTCATAATCTTTTAACACATTATATTTCAATAATGATGTTGTAGACCCTGTGTCAATAAGACATTTAAYTTTTGAATTTTTTATGGTCACTTCTATTATCGGTAACGATTGTTTTGGGCTGGCAACCGAAAATTTGCTTATTCTTGAACGTGATATATTTCCATCGGTTCGGGGGGGTTTTGTCTCCTTTGGGCTGAATTATATCTTCTAGATTGTTGAGAATTATTTTGCCTATTTTGTCCAAAGCTAAATTGCTCGGAATTATTTTGTCTACTTTTTCCAAAGTTAAATTGTTGATAATTGTCATTTGGGTTAAAATTGTTACGAAATTCTCTCTGCTGATTTTGTCCAAATTGAAAATTATTGGAATTTTGCATATACTGTTTATTATTGAAATTGCCAAAAATGGGGGCCAAAGAATTTCTATTTGAAAAATTTCTATAATTATTTCTTTGATAAATGTTTTGTCTTTTATCAAATTCTATTAGCATACCTGTCTCTTGAAGAACGCTAAAAGCCTCTCTAATGGTGCTTATATTTCTACTAATCACTACACTGCTATCACTTTAAAAAATGTTTTTAGAATTAAACTCTCGTTGTTAATTGGAGAAAATTCTATAGGCTTTATCTTATCGAATTCATGTTTTAAATTTAGTTTATCTAAAATATNTACTAATCACTACACTGCTTAAGTTGGGGTGTATCCCATTTAAAAATGTTTTTAGAATTAAACTTTCGTTGTTAATTGGAGAAAATTCTATAGGGTTTATCCTATCGAATTCATGTTTTAAGTTTAGTTTATCTAAAATATTTTTTAAATTTTGAAAATATTGACTTACGTTATAGTTTCGTAGTACAATCGCCTGATTGTAAAGGGTGTGGTATGACTCCTTTACTCCAAAATTCTTTATGAGTTCTTCTCTCATTAGCTGCCACGTTGGTGTAAAAAGGCCTGATGACACTTGCTGCTTCTCCTTTAATTTTGGTTTGACGTGTCGTTGCGTTGCAAATTCCAACATTGATGGCTTGGGGTTGAATAAAGGAAGGATCATGTCAACTTCCCTGATAAACGATGATAAATCTCTGCCGTCAAAGTCCATGATTCTTGAAGCTTCCTTCAAAATTTGCAATCCTGTCATCTGAAGTGGTTGCTGCTCGCCTGGATTCATTGCTGATGTATCCTCTTTTAATACAACTGAACTTGTTGTTGTTGCTTTGTATGGTGCACTTCGCTCTCTCTGCGTCTTCTGTGTGTGGGGCATCAATCTTTAATCCCACTTTTCGTGGTAATGTTGATGGGCGGAATGAAGCTATTCTTCGACTTCACAAATTGTAATCCTCGGAGTCGCTCTCCGACGTTCCAGATAACTTGTGTAGAAACTTAAGTTTCTTAAACTTGTCTATCTGTGCCGACCGAATTATATATTTATATATATATAAGAGATCTTTAAAATGGGAGCTAATCTTAGCATTTGCTTCCCTTAGCTAAAGCTTACGAAAATTAAAAAACTTTAGTTTTTAGTATCGTTCAATTTTGCAGTTTGTTTTTACCGACTGCGCCAGTTTTAGTTGTTCGAGCGGAGGAATAAATAAAAATGCKTACGATGTTACTTCTGTGACATTATATTTTATTCTCTATCTTTTTCAAATTATGTTCTGCTTATATAACAACTAAATTGATTACAAATTTCTTAACCTATTTCTTTGTTTTTTTTTTATTTTCTTATGAAATACAATATTTGTTAAATGTAATCTTATTTTCTATTGAATGCAAACAAACTTGATTGTGTGGTTTACCCGATAATGTCTGGGTTATCATTACAGTCAAACATAAGGACCAAAACATGTTTGTATGCATTTGCTTATGTTCTTTATCTCTACTTGTTATCCTATTTTTTGTAATGTTTACTGGTTTTTCTTCAATCTTTTATTTTGTCCAATTTACAACATTTTGTTGTGTGGTGTTTGGTTGGGATGATAGTGTACACATAACTCCTCCCTCCCTTAATGGAAAACTCTCCTGAGTTTGAATAGTATTATTTTTCTTTTTTTTTTTTAATCTTACAAGATATTNAGAGATCTTTAAAATGGGAGCTAATCTTAGGATTTGCTTCCCGTTGCTAAAGCTTACGAAAATTAAAAAACTTYAGTTTTTAGTATCGCTCAACTTTGCAGTTTGTTTTTACCGACTGCGCCAATTTTAGTTGTTCGAGTTGAGGAATAAATAAAAATACCTATGGTGTTACTTCTGYGACATTATATTTTATTCTCTATATTTTTCAAATTATGTTCTGCTTATATAACAACTAAATTGATTACAATTTTCTTAATCTATTTATTTGTTTTTTTTTTCTTATGAAATACAACATTTGTTAAATGTAATCTTATTTTCTATTGAATACAAACAAACATGATTGTGTGGTTTACCCGATAATGTCTGGGWTATCATTACAGTCAAACATAAGGATCAAAACATGTTTGTATGCATTTGGATTATATTCTTTATCTCTACTTGTTATCTTATTTTTTGTAATGTTTACTTGTTTTTCTTCAATCTTTTATTTTGTCCAATTTACAATATTTTGTTGTGTGGTGTTTGGTTGGGATGATAGTGTACACATAACTCCTCCCTCCCTTAATGGGAAACTCTCCTGAGTTTGAATAGTATTATTTTTCTTTTTTTTTAATTTTACAAGATATTCAAATTATTATTATAGTCACAATAAAACTTAAAATTGATATTCCAATATGAGAGATACTTTCGTGATATTTTAATTCATTAATTTTCTTCGTAAATACAAGGTCGTTAATTGTAATTTTGTTAGTGAAATCATAGTTTTGATAATAAAATCTGTGATTGTATGATATTTTAGTATTTAAGAATGTTTGGTATAGGATCTTAATTGTGCAGTTATTATAATGAATCAATGTAGTGTTTTTCAACTAAAGTTCAGTTTTTCCATTTATAACCTCAAGAGGWGTGGTTTTAATTGTAGAATGATAATATTTGTTATACCATTCTATGCTTTGCAATACTTTTTCCGCTGTCGAAAGGCTTGGWTTTTCAATTTCTAGGACTCTAATTCTTTCGGAGAGAGTATTATGAAATCTTTCGATATCTGAATTCCCAGTATGACTGTTTGGTTTTGTAAAATTAACTTCTATTTCTTCTTTCCTAAAAGAATCTTTTATGTTAATTGAGTTGAATTCGTTATCTAATATTAACTTTCTGGGTCTTCCTTTGATAGAAAAGAATAATCTAAGCTTTTCTATAATAGTTATACTGTTTCTATCTTCTAGCTGAAATG
>NW_017537047.1:13482-21902 GCF_001853355.1 Bactrocera latifrons
TACTGAGGATCGCGAGTGTTTTTTTAAATATTTTGTTAAACCATGTGCTACTTTAGCGTAATCTCCTACAAATTTTCTATAATAACCTGTTATACATAGGAATTGTTAAACCATGTGCTACTTTAGCGTAATCTCCTACAAATTTTCTATAATAACCTGTTATACATAGGAATGATTTAATTTGCTTTGATGTAGTAGGCAACTTTACTTTTTGTATGTTTTCGATTTTGCTTAAATATGGTTGTATCCCTTCTGTTGTTAAAGTGTGACCTAGAAATTCAGTTGTTTTTGCGAAAATTTTGCATTTATCTACCTGAATCTTTAAATTATTTTTTCTTAACGCTGAAAATATTTTGCTGATATTTTGGGTATGTTCTTCAATACTTGAACTAAAAATTAGGATGTTGTCTAAATAAACTACACATATCTTGTTGATATATTCCTTAAGAACTGAATTCATTAAACGTTGGAAGGTTTCTGGTGCATTCTTTAGTCCGAAAGGCATTCTTATAAATTCAAAGTGTCCTTGGGGTATAGGGAAAGCTGTTTTTGGTCTATCTTCTTCTTTTATTAATACTTGATGAAAGCCTTTTGCAAGATCTAATGTTGTAAAATACTGAGCTCTTCCAAGTTTKCTGAGTATTGTTTCTATATGGGGTATTGGAAATTTGTCTGCTGCTGCTGTACGAAACTAAAAAGGGACCACGACAGATAGCACTCACGTCAGAGGCAGCACAAGGATCCATTCTAGGCCCAGACCTTTGGATGTTATGATGAAATATTAAAACTGGAAATGCCAGATGAGTTGTATCTAATTGGCTATGAGGACGACATTGCAGCAGTAATCACAGCAAGGGATACAGAAGAAGCGCGAAGAAACCTGAACCAGGTGATGATACGGACGCAAGCATGGCAAAAAGCAGTCAACTACCTAGGCGTACGACTGGAGCCTAGACTAACCTTCTGGGTACAAATCCAGTACGCTGCAGGTAAGGCAGCGAAGATCACTTCCCAACTGAGCCGATTAATGGCTAACATAGGAGGCCCCAGTCAAGAAAAGAGAAATCTCCTTATGTCAACGACAACCAGCGCCCTATTATACGGAGCCGAAATCTGGGCAGACGCGCTTATAAAGGAAAACCGGCGTAAGGCAGTGGCCAGGGTGTTCCGCACCACAGCCCTCAGAGTCGCATCAGCCTACAGAAGAGTATCGGGCAACGCAATACTAGTTATAAGCGGCAGTGCTCCAATCGACCTTCTAGCATATGAAAGGAAAAAGCTGTGGGAGCTAAAGAAATCACCCGGTAATAACAAGAGCGCAATACAACAAATAAGAAAGGATACGATAACATCATGACAACAAAGATGGGAGAATGAAAGTCGCGGCAGATGGACGGCCAGGTTGATAAAAGATATAGGTTCATGGACAAATTCGGAGAAGTAGACTTTTACACAACCCAGCTGCTTTCCGGCCACGGATACTTCACAAAGTACCTCTACAGGATAGGAAAAGTCGAAGAGCCGTCATACCTATACAACGACGCGATAGAAGGTGGCGCTGAACACACATTCTTCGAAAGTGAGCGCTGGCAAAGAGAACGCACCGCCGTAGAAGATATTGTCGGCCCAATAAACGCTGACAATTTAATCAGCGTCATGTTGGAGAGCGAAGCAAATTGGGGGATTATCCTGCAATACGCAGAATTCTTGCTACGCATCAAAAAGCGGGACCTGGACGCAGGTGTGCAGATGTAAATCTCTCAATGAGAAAATGGAACGCCACCCTGAAACAATGCAAGAGCGGTCCCAGGGTGGGCGACGTTCCTTAGAGGGGTGGTTTTTAGTGACCTGCAAGTGGCACATACCGCTGCTGTCACGATAGCACCGATGATGCGGAAGGCATTTTCCACCCCCTCACCCGCAAACAAAAAAAAAAATTGGAAATTTGTCATCTATAGTGGCTTTGTTTACTTTCCTGTAGTCAATAACTATTCTCCATTTTTTCTTCATTGAATTGTCTTGCTTGCTGAATTTCATGAGTATGAGAAAGGTTTTAACCTTCTTGGAAAAATAAGTGCTATTTAGAATAAATCGCTAGAATGTATTCTAATTTTTGCTTTTATTCTTCATTCATGTCACTATTTGATAAAATATCTAGCAAATTCTCTTTACATTCTGTAAGTATATTAATATCTTCGTAATTGTAAGGGCATGAGTTTATAAATTTAATTTTGTTGCCGTTTATTTCTACATACTCCTTTTCGAAATATTTTATTATTGCTTTAGTAGGGTTTAAAATATTCTGTTCTATTATAGCATCAAAGTTATTATTTTTTATGTTGGTTAGTTTCCAATGCATATAACTTTTTAATTGAATTCGTTTGGGGTTGGGGTGACTAACTCTTTATTTAGGGAAAAATTTTCCTTAATGGTGCTAAAGTGTATTGGTTTATCAACCTCAATGCATTCATAATCTTTTAACACATTATATTTCAATAATGATGTTGTAGACCCTGTGTCAATAAGACATTTAATTTTTGAATTTTTTAAGGTCACTTCTATTATCGGTAAAGATTGTTTTGGGCTGGCAACCGAAAATTTGCTTGTTCTTGAACGTGATCTATTTTCATCGGTTCGGGGGGGTTTTGTCTCCTTTGGGCTGAATTATATCTTCTAGATTGTTGAGAATTATTTTGCCTATTTTGTCTAAAGCTAAATTGCTCGGAATTATTGTGTCTACTTTGTCCAAAGTTAAATTGTTGATAATTGTTATTTTGGTCAGAATTGTTATGAAATTCTCTCTGCTGATTTTGTCCAAATTGAAAATTATTAGAATTTTGCATATACTGTTTATTATTGAAATTGCCAAAAATGGGGGCCAAAGAATTTCTATTTGAAAAATTTCTATAATTATTTCTTTGATAATTGTTTTGTCTTTTATCAAATTGAGTTAGCATACCTGTCTCTTGAAGAACTCTAAAAGATTCTCTAATGGTGCTGATATTTCTACTAATCACTACACTGCTATCACTTTAAAAAATGTTTTTAGAATTAAACTCTCGTTGTTAATTGGAGAAAATTCTATAGGCTTTGTCTTATCGAATTCATGTTTTAAATTTAGTTTATCTAAAATATGTTTTAAATTTTGAAAATATTGACTTACGTTATAGTTTCGTAGTACAATCGCCTGATTGAAAAGGTGTGGTACGACTCCTTTACTCCAAAATTCTTTATGAGTTTTTCTCTCATTTGCTGCCATGTTGGTGAAGGTCCCAAAGGCCGCATGACACCTGCTGCTTCTCTTTAATTTTGGTTTTGACGTGTCGTTGCGTTGCAAATTCCAACATTGATGGGTTGGGGTTAAATAAAGGAAGGATCATGTCAACTTCCTTGATGAACGATGAAAAATCTCTGCCGTCAAAGTCCATGATTCTTGAAGCTTCCTTCAAAAATTGCGTTCCTGTCATCTGAAGTGGTTGCTGCTCGAATGGATTCATTGCTGATGTATCCACTTTTAATTCAACTGAACTCGTTGTTGTTGCTTTGTATGGTGCACTTCGCTCTCTCTGCGTCTTCTGTGTGTGGGGCATTAATCTTTAATCCCACTTTTCCTGGTAATGTTGATGAGCGGAATGACCTATTCTTCGACTTCACAAATTGTAATCCTCGGAGTCGCTCTCTGACGTTCCAGATAATTTGTGTAGAATCTTAAGTTTCTTAAGGTTCTTAAACTATCTGTGCCGACCGACTTATATATTTATATATATATAAGAGATCTTTAAAATGGGAGCTAAATTTAGGATTTGCTTCCCGTTGCTAAAACTTACGAAAATTAAAAAACTTCAGTTTTTAGTATCTCTCAACTTTGCAGTGTGTTTTTACCGACTGCGCCAGTTTTTGTTGTTCCATTTGTATTTTATTCTCCATCGTTTTCAAATTATGTTCTGCTTATATAACAACTAAAGTGATTACAATTTTCTTAATCTATTTCTTTGTTTGTTTTTATTTTCTTATGAAATACAATATTTGTTAAATATAATCTTATTTTCTATTGAATGCAAACAAACATGATTGTGTGGTTTACCCGATAATGTCTGGGTTATCATTACAGTCAAACATAAGGACCAAAACATGTTTGTATGCATTTGCATTATGTTCTTTATCTCTACTTGTTATCTTATTTTTTGTAACGTTTACTTGTTTCTCTTCAGTCTTTTATTTTGTCCAATTTACAATATTTTGTTGTGTGGTGTTTGGTTGGGATAGTAGTGTACACATAACTAGCGCGCAGTTCTTTAAGGGACGTACTGATGACGAAAAGCTTCGAGGTCACGGATAAAAACGAAAAAGAGGCCCATTCCGATCTAACTAATCCTTTTCTTTCGGTTGTGTGTGGTGAAAAAACGAAATGTTGGTGTGTAGTGTGGTTGGTTATTGGTATGACGTGTAGTTCCCTGTCAGCCACGGCTAACCACTTTTCTCAAATATTTCAATACATTTACACATTTTTTTCTCTATGCACTAAAACCAACGCATCGGGTTATTTTTTTGTTTACCTAGATGTGATGAAAAAAAGTTATCTTATAAGGGTAATAAAAAGSGATTGAAAGACGCATGTCATTCACGGCCGTACAAATAATTTGCAAGTAATTACTTTTTGTTTTTATAGCATTGGAAAACAGAATTAGAAACAGCAGCAGCAGCAAATAAAAATTGTTAAGTAWGTAAGTATGTGGAAATAAGTGTGTGTTGTTTGAAGTTTACCTGCGCAGTCCAATATGATACGCGAAAAGAAATACATATTTATGTACATATGTATTTTATGCGTTCAAGGCGGCCTGCACAATCCAATGTATTTAATATGTAAAACTAAACATTATATTATTATATATTACGTTGTCAAAAAAGTCTTGCGGTATTTTTATTGAATTTTCAATAGTTCATTAAGTTTTTTTTGATGACTCATGCCCAGCTCTTGACCGATGCTACGGCTGCTACTATGCCGGTCTCTTTCGATCAATTCAGCGATTTCATCGCAATTTCGATGACAGGCCTTCCGAAAACGTTGAATCCATCGTTGTGCGGTGGAAACGGAAATTGTATCGGGTCCATAAACTACACAAATTTTATTGGCGGCTTGAGATGCATTTTTGCCTTTATCGTAGTAGTACTGTAAAATATGCCGTATTTTCTCTTTATTTTGCTCCATGTTTGCGACGCTATAACTTACGAACGACTTAAAAGAAACGACAATCAATCAAACACGTGTGAGCGCGTGAAATGAGCTTTCCAAAAAGGTATAGCATGACCCGATGCGACGAATAGAACTAGAACTACGCGCTCTCAGCGCCAACTAGCGAAAATACCGCAAGACTTTTTTGACAACCAATATATATGCTATATTAAAAACACTTATGAAGCTGTAACATAAAAAAGAAGATATAAAAAATGTGCAATTTTAATTAATAATACTAAACCGCGCAAATATATTTTTACTTGATGATTATTTATTTATTTATTTTTTTTTTTTTTTGGATATGTGTAAAGAAAATGTGTAAAAAAGACATATATTAGGGTCACAAGTAACTTTTTTTTATATATGTACATATGTTGATACATAAAACAGTCTTGCTGTACGTATATAAGCTCATAACTTGAGAAAAGATCTCCCAATTGCAACTAAAATGAATTTTTACAACTGCCATCATCACCATTAACAGTTTTATCATATTTACATTGGTGTGAACAAAATAGGAACAACAATATGGTATTGTGAAGTTTTAAAATGTGCTGTTTTCTTATTAAATACAATTTCTTTTTAGATACAAGTAACTTATATAATTTTTTCCTAACAATGATTATAATTTCCGACCACACAAAGGAAAATAACAAGAAATATTAATGCGAAACTCTAAAACCTGCGAAATAATTTTACCTCTTTTTGTTCACACAATTGTACAATTCCGATATGACTAGTCAGTTTTTTTAATACTTGTATACCATAAAATCATAAAAAAGGATTTAAGTAGTTTCGCCAGATATTAAAATTCCAATACATAATAATTTGCAATCCTAATAAATGTTCGGTATTTTAATTTAATTGCTCTAAAATTCCTATCGATCTGACCACAATGAAAAATGTTTTTAAAAACGCTTATTTTGAGGCGCTATCTCATTGGAATAAGTTGGCATCTCTGTATCCCTTAATTATGCGATGAACATCAAGTTTCGGAGGAAAGTCGTTGATTATTTTGCAACTTTTCATGCYCCTCCTTCCGTAAACTGATGTTCCCCTCATCTAGCCATAGTTCGCACTTTGCTAACTGTGCGGGTTAAAAATTTGTCCATCCCTGCTTTAAAGAGCTGCAATTTTGCAGGATATGTTTCTATTTTCTTGAACTCTATCTTTGTATATTTTGATGATATCGTTGATCCTAAACGTTTGCTAATTTTTATAARCACAACACCTCTTGGAATATATGTCCTTAAAGGTGTGCGTTTTTTATTATGTTGGCTTATGTGTTTATTGTGTTTTTCTCTCTGTTTATCAATACTTTCTTATTTTGCTAGATCCAGTTTGTTCAAATTGACAGTATGTACTAATATTTCGCCCAGAAAAAACTTTTATATACAAGAATTTTTTATATTTGAATGCTTAGAATATCTTCAAGCATGCAGCTAATTGATACGGGATTGAAACTAGTTTTATCATCAATAACTATTACTTATGGGACGCCAAACTGAAACTGAAGTTCATTTACGTGTTCTATGGTTCTGGATTGCAATATACTTTGAAAACTTATCTATGGAGGGTAAGTTTTAGAATAGCATCCGATTTAAAATTTCATTCAATTAGTTTTGTTCACTCAACAAAAGGGTTCCATTCTAACTATTAATTAGTATTACCTTACCTTACTGTACCTCACGTAAACGTAAATATTTAAATATTATTATAATATAATATACTTAAAAAAAAAAAATACCCCAATGGCAGGAAATAATAGAACTCCTTTCTAGACTTTGTCGTCTTTAGTACTTTCGCGTTGAACTCCTATTTGCGTTGGTGGCCTTCAGCAGCGCATCCAAAAAATAACTCTAGTCGGACCAACACATGGGCGTCAGTGTTTTCGCGTTGAGCTCCTTTAACGTTGGCGACCTTCGGTCGCTCTTCAAAAAAATAACTTTATCCGATCCAACACCGGAATTTTTCTCTAGTAGACTGGTAGATTACTTCTTTTTAAACGTGTAAGATTGCAGGGATTTGCCAACGCAGTAGCCAATGGGTTTGGATATTCGCGAAGTTTGGAAATGTATCTATATATATATAAAATTTGTTCCATAGGTGTTAATAAAAAATGCATGAAATTTTTTGCAATTAACTGAAATAATATTTAATACCGAATTCAAATGTTAATTCAAAGATTAATTCAAATGTTAAATAAAAAGTTCATTAAACATTCATTCGTAACACTCCCTCCCGGTATATCCTGCTGGTCAGGGTGTACCGAATTAATTCTAACCTTTCCATCATCACTCTTTCGTACTTGGATCACTTTACCTTTAGGCCAGCAGTTCCGTGGGTTACTAAGATCAACTATGTACGCTATATCACCGACTTCGATTGCCTTTAAATCTGTAAACCATTTGCTTCGCTTTGTTATGGTGGGCAAGTACTCCACTATCCAACGTCTCCAGAAGGCACTAGCTAGTTGCTGCGATGTTTGCCAGTTACGCTGCAAAAAATGTTCTCAGTAACTGGTTCCGCGATTTTCTTAACTCCACTCGAGCTACCTAACAGGAAGTGGTTAGGTTTTCACACTCCGCCCATATGTGGCCAAGCGGGTTGGATGAAACTCCAGTTAGTTGCAGCAGAAATAAAGCTTCTTTTTATATGACTTTTATCTATCAGTTCAAATGTTAACTTCAACTACTTCTCAGCACCTTTAAAGTTTTTACCATTATCTCTCCATATTTTTACCGAACTAACTCGGCGAGCCATAAAATTACATACAGCTATAATGCAGGAGCCTGTCGAGAGCGAGATAATTAATACTCCGTGTCTCTTCTCGGCACTTCTTTTGAACGTAAACAGGAGGAGACCGAAGTAGTCAACGGTCGGCTAAATGCTGAGGTCCGCAATGCGGGCAAAAAGGCCATTATAGGTGGCCGAGGTTGAGATATTTTATTTTTACAATGCTGACAAATGCGTCGAATATTACACTGGATCACAAATTTTACTTTGTTTTTTGTTCCACGGATGCCAAGGAAAAAATTTTAAAACAAAAGATATTTTTAAATTTTTCCTTATTTTATATGAAGTCCTGTTTCTTTATAAAACAGTAAGCTACCAAAGAACAAAATCCATGGATAAATAGGAAAGTTGTACATGATCAAATAAATATATCCAAGTCGCGCAAAGT